>NW_008356458.1:1861510-1885099 GCF_000622305.1 Nannospalax galili
CTACACACAAATAACAAGCAATCAGAAAAAGGACCCAAAGAAGCCCTCCCATTCACAATAACTCCAAAAAATTAAACTACTTAGGAATAAACTTAACCAAAGGTCTCTACAATGAAAAATTCAAATCTCTAAAGAAAGAGATAGAGGAAGACACTCAGAGATGGAATGATCTACCATGCTCATGGATTGGTAAAATCAATATCATGAAAATGATCCTCTTACCAAAATCAATTTATAGATTCAATGCAATCCAGATCAAAATGCTCAGGACATTCTTCACAGAGCTTGAAAAAAATCATCCTAAAATTTATATGGAATCACAAAAGACCCCAGGTAGCCAAAGCAATCGTGAGCAAAAAGAACAACACTTTGGGGATCACCATACCAGATATCAGATTATATTACAGAGCTATAGTCATAAAAACTACATGATACTGGCACAAAAATAGACATGTAGATCAATGGATCACAATAGAAGACTGAAACATGAGTTCTTATAACTTCAGTCACCTGATATTCAACAAAAGTGCTAAGAACACACATGGAGGAAAGACAGCATATTCAACAAATGGTGCTAGCAAAACTGGATCTCCACATGCAAAGGAATGAAATTGGAACGTTCTTACACCCTGCACAAAAGTCAATTCCAAATGGATCAAAGATCTCATATAAAATCTGAAATTCAGAAACTACAAGAAAAAAACATAGGCATCGTCTGAGATACAGGCATAGGAAAGGACTTTCTAAACTGGACACCAGCTGCTCAGGCACTAAGGTCAATAATCAATTAGTGGAACCTCATTAAATCACAAAGTACAACAAAAGAAACAACCAAAGAAAGGAAAAGGAAACCCACTGAGTGGGAGAGAATCTTGTGCAGCTACACATTTGACAGAGCATTAATATCCAGAATATACGAAAAACAGAAAAGAACAAGAAAATAAATGACTCAATAAAAACATGAGCTTTATATCTGAATAGAGTTCTCAAACAAAGAAATAAAAATGGGCAAGAAGCACCTTAAAAAGTGCTCAACATCCTTAGTAATTAGAGACATGCTGATAAAAACCATTTTAAGAGTCCATCTTACCCCAGTCAGACTGGCTAAGTCAAGAGAATGAAAGACTCCAAATGCTGGAGAGGATGTGGAGAAAGAGGAATGCTCATTCACTGCTGGTGGGAATGCAAGCTCGTGCAGCCACTATGGAAAGCAGTATGGAAAACCCTCAAAATCTAAAAATGAATCACCATATGATCCAGTGATACCACTCCTTGGCATATACCCAAAGGACTCATCATAGAGATACCTGTACATCCATGTTTGTTGCTGCTTTCTTCATAATAGCTAAGAAATGGAAACAACCTAAATGTCCCTCAACTGACAATTGGATAATGAAAATGTTGTATATCTATACAATGGAGTTCTACTCAGCAATAAGAAAAGATGATATTATAAAATTTGCAGGTAAATGGTTGGAACTAGAGAGTGTTATATTAAGTGAAATAACACAAATACAGAAGAACAAGTGATGTATGTTCTCCCTCATTTGCCGATTATAGCACCAATCCTTTATATGTCAGTATATAAACTCTGATGTAATACCAGGAACCAGAAAAGTGGAAAGGATATATGGAGGTAAAGGAAAAGAAAGAGCCTGAAAAGGGGATAGTAGTGGAGAGATATTACCAGGGGAGAGGTGGGGGAAAGTAGGATGGTTCGGCAGGGAGAAGAGGATGGGGGGACATGCAAGGAGCCATGGTGTGTGGGGGGGCGAAGTCAGGAGAGGAAGAATGGTGGGAAGCCAATGTTATTGGTATTATTGGGGGGGGAGTGAGGATAATGGGGATGCTGGGACTAGCGAGAGAGGAGGGAGGCCAGATGGGAGAAAAAAGTGTAGCGATGAATGAAACTTGGGCGGGCTAGGAAACCTAGAGGAAAATATGAAGCTATTGAAACCCCATGAGAAATGCACATATAGTGTCTGAACATCAGTGCATATGTATGCCTGGGAGCTACTTGGTAAGGAACAGAAGTGCCAGACACAATAGATCTCCCTTTGAGTGTTTGGTGAAGGTGGTCCAGGAGAGTTCCAAAATAACACAGGATATTGCCAAACTGCTGAAGACAGGACATACTTCAGACACAGGACTTGGAACAATGGAGTAGGAACTGACTTGGAAGCCTTCTATTCAGATTTTGGCTATCATAATGCTAGATGATGACATGCAAACTGCTAAGGGAGAAAAACAATCAGTGGCTCAACACAGCCCTAAAGCCTAATAACCATCACGACCAGCACGGCAAACTACCTCTATTAGTGCAGTAGTGGCACTGTTATCTGTGGGGTAATCAACAGCTATCTAATTGGACTTTAAGCCCTCTCAAATAGAACTCACTCACAGGTGGCACTGTAAACTTAGCCAAATACACATGGCAGGAGAGAAAGGAGGTAGAACACAGTAGTATAAAAGGGGAAAGGTGAATAATAGCACAGGAAGGGTTAAGTGGGGTGGGGGAGGGCAGGGTAAAGGAGGGAATATGGAGAGGGATAACTAATACTAAGACCCTTTTCTAATTTTTAATTTTATGTGTATGTGTGTATTGCCTGCATGTAGCTAAGTGCACCCATGTCATGAAATGCCCTCTGAGAACAGAAGAGACCATCGGATCCCCTGGAGCTGGAGTTATGTACAGTTGTTAGCTGCCCTGTGGGTGCTGGGATTCAAACCCGGGTCTTCTGCATAATCAGTGTTCTTAACCACTGAGACATCTCTCTAGTCCCCACTAAAGGCCTTTTTAAAAAAATCATGTGAAACAATACTACTGTAGAAGCTTCACAGGTATGTGTGTGAATGTGTGGGCACACGCACACATGTACATGTACATACACACGCACGTATTTGAAATGGAGTTTCTATAATGTGGTGACAATGCCTCTACTAAACATCACAGGTGATCAAATGGAAACATTAGTTCCAGGAATGGGTGCTCTCTTTTTGCGTTGTTCACCAGTGAATTCCCATAGACCACAAACATTATTGGCTATTGTCATTATTCTTGGTTATCAACCAGATCTTGAGGGTAAGTCCCTATTGTTGAAAAAACCAAACACTTGAGTTATAAAACATGAAGAAATCCAGCTGGTTCTGACCAGGAAGCTTCATCCATACTGGCTAGCTTTCATAGTGCTGGAAAGTGTTAAATATGCTAGGAGAGTAGAAAAATAATCATCAGTCTTTTTCAAAGGTTATTACAAAGCAATAAACTTTGTAAGCTACAGTAACAACCTCCCTGGAAAGACACGCCTACTGGTGCAATAGTGGCATGAACATCATGGAACTAAACAACCACTTTCTACTGGATGTAAGGCCTGCTCTTCAAGAAAAAACTCATTTCTGGCATGGTTATTGGGGCCAAGAACCTGTGCCTAGACAGGTCTTAGGGGATTACATATTACTATTATTCTGTTAAACGGACATAATATGAAACTTCTTTTCTGCCATAGATGGTGATTAACACATAGAATCATAACTTGTCAAGGTGCAGAGAATATAAGACTGTGGAACACTCCACCCTAAATGGGGTATCTATATTACTCCTCTTCTCCCAAAGCATTGCAGGAGAGCAGGCAAAAAGATTGTAAGAGTTGCAGGGACAGGGGATGATTACAAGGATACAGTGCTTTCTAGACACAATAAGGTAGTTAGTTGCACATATAAACTTGGAGTGATTGTGACAGCATGTGAAAACCTGCAAAAGCTCAAGCCAGATAAGATTCCAGCACATAGAAAGGAGGTAGGCAGGAAGTCCCACCCCTAGCTGAGGAGATATTGGCAATTGATAGATGCTAGGAGAGAGAGAATAAGTTTTCTTTAAAGGTATGACCCTGGGACTGGAGATGGCTCAGTGGTTAAGAGCACTGCTCTAACACCCACCCCCCTCCTCTCTCTGTCAGATTTCAGTTTTCTTTTATTAAGCCGGTTGTTAAGACTATTTTCTGATTTGGATAACTGTTATTTTTATTTTCAGTTCTATTTTTTCATTGTACATGATAGTGAGTTACATAAGGACATTTTAATATAAATATATAATTTATTTTGAACATATTTCCCTCCTTAACCCAGTACCCTCCTGTTTCTTATTAATTCCCCCATTCGTCCCCTTTGTTCCCTACACAGTTTCACATCTACTTTCATGTCATATATACATACATGATTTTATGTATGTAGTTAAAATTTAGACTCACAAAAGAAGTAAACATATTATACTTATCTTTTTGAGACTGATTTAATTTGCTTAATATCATTATCTCCTTGGGCTGGAGAGATGGCTCAGAGATTAAGAGACCTGAATGCTTTTGCAGAAGACCTAGGTTCAGTTCTCAGCATACATATGGTGGCTAACAACTGTCTGTAACTCCAGTTCCAGGGAATCTGATGCCCTCTTCTGGCCTCCACAGGCACCAGGCACACGTGGTGCACTTACAGATAAGCAGGCAAAACACTCATACACATAAAATAAAAATTAAAAAATTAAAGAGTGTGTTCCCTGGTATGTCAACCACCTTCCAGTGAATGACCATATACTCAAGAGTTATGGACAGCACAATATTAAACATGATTTTTTTTAAGTGAAGACACAAAATTGGGTGGGTGGGAGGTGAGGGTGGAGTTAAAATTAATTGGAAGTGGGGGATAAATATGATCAGAATACATTGTATTAAAATCTCAAAGAATTAACAAAAAGACAAAAGAGAATGATTTTTTTCAGATTCTATTCAGGATGGAACTGGTGTATTAAAAACCACCTAACAAGAGACTGCAATACAGTAGAAAGATTTTGACTCAGAGGTAGGTTTAAATCCTAGATCTAAAGGAATATCTCACTGAGTGGACAGACCTGCATTATTATTTCCCTCCTGGGTTTGTTGACAGAAATAAATGTGAAATGCTTGGCATATATAGCAAGAACTCAGGAGCATAAGCTGTTATTACAGGAAGTGTAGGCAGATACCTAATTATGGATGGCTATCAGATTATGAATGATTGCCAACAAAAACTGAACAGTACTCATCCAAGTTTATAGGAAGCACATTAAATTTCCACAAATTTGTAAAAAGGATCTTGTGTAAATTGTTCATTGACCTCAGAATACAGGGCAGAAAAAGTACGCCAGGATTGTAAGAGTGTCACAGAGCTTTTCCCGGGATGCACTCATGCAATATTTTAAAAATCCAGGATAAGTTAACTCTAAGAGAAAGTACAAACACATCTTACATCTTATTATGTGGAGTGCAGGAGTGAGCCTCAGAGTAGATTCAGTGGCGCTCCACAAATACCACTGTGTTTCCAGGACAACCATGTGTGAAATAATGGTGAGGATAGCAATCACCAGACTAGTGAAGCAAATGTTTTAATATGAGAACCTATTATGGTCTTATGAGCTCTTTCCATCTAAATGCAGGACCAAAGATATCACATTTCTGGGACACCAGTGTGTGAAATGATTGTCCTTGTTAAAAAAGCTCAAGTGTGAAAGCAAGCACTTTAACGTAAAATGCTTATTACAGACCAGGGAGCTGTGAGCCTCACTTCCTTCACACAGGACCTGCAGATGTCCAGAAGTGTCAATCCTATTCTTACTCCTGCAATTGGCAGTGTGGTGGATGCTGACACTTCTGTGAATCCAATGGGGATGACGAGATTGTTGCATAGATGCAGAGACCTATCAGCTTTATGAATACTCCAAGGTTATGTGAGTATATGAGTGGATGCTCTGTGAAGGGGTAAGCTAACATGTGCTTCTCAAAGATGTCACAAAGGCTTTTTTTTTGTAAAAAATGTCTTCTCCATGTTAGTACAATGGAGCCTAACATTTCAACATGTAATTCCTCTGGCGGCATCCTGCCACTTAGAATATAAATATACAGGCCAAGAGGAGTCAACCATTTTAGGCCATTTGCAATGCAAAGTAAATTAACCTATTAATCTGTGTCCATGAAATAATGGAAAGACATGGTCCTACCAATTAATTATCTTTAAAGAGACTTTGTTATGGCTACAAAGACTCTGTCGAAAATATTTTGAGATATCTTAAAAATCAGTAACTTCAAAGGAACAAGAAAAGAGAGAGAACCAAATGCCCTGGGAAGCGATTTCTTTTCTGGAACCAAGTCTTTACTTGTACATGGAGGATGTCATACTTAAGGTTCTTTTTCATTTCAAAGACAATTAAAATAGAGAATGACACACTTTCTGAAGCTTTCCACTGAAAAGACGTAATCCCTCAGAAGATGTAGCTTACCAGATCAAACTAACTTTCTTCTCTTTAAACAGCTGACTGTAAAGACAACTTATAGAGTGTAAAAGGGGAGATCAAAGCTGTGCCCAACTTTGACTCAAGCTTTAATGCTTTTCCTATTCTCAGGAGCTGAGAATATTCCTTACTCCTAACAGGGGGACGTTAGAAATCACAAATCATCTATGTTCATGCCTAATACATGAAAGCTTAAATTTTTGCCAAAATTTTATTCTGCCATTATAACTGAATATTTGTCAGAATACTATAATAGAGAAAAATATAATTTTCTCTTATGATTGAATTTTCTCTTTTTCTTATGATTGATCTAAAATGAGACTGGTGTGTACTAACTTGAGCTACCAAAACAATTCAAAAGCCATCAGCAGAGACTGCATAATTAAATACATCGGGAATGGATCACAGATGGATCTGGCAGACCTGGGATCTTGGGAAGATATATCAAGGCATGGTGGGATTTAAGAAAACAGAGGGTGGAAACTGAAGGCATCTCAATCCCAAATTAACAATTACAGTTGTGAAGTTTCAACTAAATCTGTAATGTAAAAAATGACAAGACTGTCCTATCAAAGAAACACCATGCAATGTGATATGAAAGGCTTGGAAAACCAATATTCTTCACCAAACTAGAATGATAGGAACTGAAAGGAGTGATATCCTAAGAATGTTTGTGGGGCAGAAGACAGTATAGATGAGGGAAGTAGGTTAAGTGTGAGAAAATAAGGAAGATTGGAGACTGATAGAAACCACGTGTGTTTGGCCTAAAGGCATGTGGGTAAGTGGGAGAGTGGATGGATGGAGAGATGGATAGATGGAGAGGGAGAGGGAGAGGGAGAGGGAGAGAGAGAGAGAGAGAGAGAGAGAGAGAGAGAGAGAGAGAGAGAGAGAGAGAGAGAGAGAGAGAGAGAGAGGCAGACAGATGTAAAGAATCTCTGGGCTCACTGAAAAATTAGAATGATGTTCCTGACTCCTGCTAGCTATACTTGGTTTCCCTTAGCCTGGATTTATACACAGTATGAACAGTATATCCTGCTGAAATCTGGTCTTGGAATTAACAGTGTCACTACGTCCCTGTTTTTCTCTGGATGAAATTTCATCCTTCACCAGATTCCCCTGATATTACCAGAACATTCTGGGGTCTGGAATGGCCTTAATTTTTCCTATATCTTCCCCTTACTCTCTTTCCCTATTACTCAACTACTCTTCCTATCCAAGTCCTCTTCTTTAAGGCAACTAGCCATTAATTATACTCAGTAATAACTGGTAAAAATCCAGCCTCAATGAATACATACATGATTTGCCTTAGGACATCTAAAATCCAGGGTAGACCTGGCCCTGAAGACAAGAATGACTGTCTGCTCTTTTGCTTTTATAATTCTTGGTTTTTGTTTGCAGTGACTTTCTCTGTCCTTTTATAGCCATCTTTCCTTGCATATGGTGGGAAAATCAATGTGAGAAAAGCTGGTCCAACTTTGCATCATCCCTGCCTGCTGAGCCTGGAGGAAAGAATACACTGTTATTTCCAACATCTTCAAATCAAAAACTCCAGACAAGAATGGCTATACCTTGCGGAATGCAAATTAAAACTACATTGACACATAAGACAAGAGACATTACAGGATATAGGGGAGAACCTAATACTAACGTCCTACTAAATAGTTATCATATTAAACTGACTCATAATAACTTGCTGTTATAAGTGTAGATTAGTGTGTCTCTTACCAGAGAATTTTTCTTATATAACAGATGATGAGTAACATAGAAACCCACAACTGGCCAATGTGCAGAGAACAAATAGCAATAAGTGCTGGTGAAGGATGCAGTCAAAAGGGAATGCTCATAGACTGCTGATGGGAATGTAAACAAGTTAAGTATCTATGAAAATCAGTATGGAGGTTCCTCATAAACATTAAAAATAGACCAAGCCATATGATTCCTGGTGTTTACACAAAGGACTTCTAGTCAACCTATCACAGAAGTACTTGCACATCAATATCTCAGGCAGCAGTATTAACAACAGCTTAAGTTATGGAACCAGTCTAGAAGTCCATCACGAGAAGAATGGATACAGAAAATGTGGTACATTTACACAGTGGAATTTTATTCAACCAACAAGAAGATTATGTAATTTGTAAGGAAAATGACCCAACAGAAGAGAATTATATTAAGGGATTTCAGTCTCTAAACCAGATATTGTATGTTTTCTCCCATTTGTGCATCCTGTTCTACCTCTTTTCTCCTTTGATAGTCTTGCTCCTTGGTTTTTGAGGAAGAAAAATAAAGGCGGGGGGGGGAGAGAGAGAGAATATAAAAGAAAGCACAAAATGGGAACATCACAGGAGGAAAAAGATGAGCGTAAGACAGACTGAACTTGAGAAAGCACAAGTAAGGTTTCTGGAAGGGAAAAACTATTCTGGGTGAGGAAACAAGGAATGAAGATGATGAAGGCGAGATGAAATGGAAAGCTCCATCAGAATTTACAAGACGTACCTTATGTACATGAAATGAATTTATAATCTATTTGTAATTAACTATACACCCCAACTTACTTTATTCTACCCTGAAAATAAGAGCTATGTATATATTTTTCTGTGAGTTATACACTGATTATGAGCACAACACGCATAATTTTTAAAAACTATAAGTAGAAAAGAGGCTTTTAAAAATCCCACCTTTACCTGTATTATTTTTGCTTTTTAATTATCTGCAAAAGCCAGTATTTGAGAACAAACCAAGAATTGAAAATCATAAGCTTATATATCCATTCTCTTTAAGCAATAATCCTAACACAGGACATAGTACCAGAGGCAAATAATAAATTCATGTTTAACTTACAGGACAAAGAGCTTTCCTGTCTCTGCTCACAAGGTCTATTGCAATGTAGTACTTTCTGTGTGCAAAAAGTTCACCAGTACAGTCATTCAAAAGCTTCTAAATTCCTGTAACTATCAATAATAATGAAAAGTTATCCAAGATATGTATGGCAGGCATTACTCATGATGGAATCATCTAACTGCATAGTAATCAAGGGAAATATACTGAACACTGACTGGGTCATGAAGGCAGATACCAACACTTTCCTGGGGACAGGGTCCAATTGATGTTTTGTAGGAGGCTGGGGATGACATTCTGCCTTAAATCTAACAGGAAGGAAATTATTATAGATGACAACTGCTGCCTTCCTAACCCCACTTCCCCAAATTATTTTCTAATATGCTCTCCTTTCAAGAAATACAAACACACAAACATACTTTAGTATTGTTTATTATATAGTATCTCAAGATGTAAACAGCCAAGACAACAGCCAGTCTCTCACCATTTTTATTCTAGAGGCTTCAGGCAACATGTAATTAATACCAATAGATAGATATTATCTTCCTGGCCAAGCAGCAGAAACTACAACTTGAAATCAATAGGTATTTGGCAGGCAAAGTTGCTCAATATTCAGAGGAAAGCTATTCACACACTTTCCTGTACTGGCAACAAACTACCTGGTAGGTGTCAAGGGCACTCCTGTGAGAGCAACAGTCCACTGATGGAGTAAAAGATGAGACTGAGACTCTTCTGAAGGCACTTTTCCGTCCCCACTGAGAACTGCACAAGCTTGAAGTTCCCAGAAATATCAGTTCTTTTCTTCTTGTGCACACTTGTCTGCCAAATGAAATGCCAAGGTAATTCAAATTAACAAACAAGGTTTGGATTATAAAAATTAAGGAAAACTCTTAGCTTTATAGAATCCAATGCAGAGGGAAGCTTACTATAGGTATTGTTTCAATCTTGCATTTCTACAGATGAAGAATTTAAGTTTGAGACCACAATGGTTTCACTTGCTCATGCTCTCACAACAAGACAGTACTTTGGTAACATAAAGATGGGAGACCATGTGGGGACCCATAAAAACAAGGGGCAATTCAATACTAAGATAGAAAATAGAACAGCTTTAGACTCCAAATGAAAGTCACAGAAAATCTCTATCATTGGACCTTATATATTTTTTATATTAACCCTCAAATTAGAATTTTAAAGTTTCCTTATACTGTCAATATTTAACGATTTCTTTAAGGTGATTCTCCCTTTAGCCCTATTATACAGAATGCATTCTTCTCATTAGGTTGTAAGGCCTCATTTAACATTCCCTTCTTTATATCAGAGGTATCTGCTACTAAGTACAATTGGGCAGAAGCTACCAATGAGCATATTTCTAGAGAGATAGTCAAGCAACCTAAGGCAGGTGTCTTAGTTTCCAGTCTTATTGCTTATGATGCCACTGGATCAGAGACATTTTAAAACGCTGAGGTTCTTGAGGGCAGTGGTGTCCCAGGACGTAACATTAGGCTGAACACAGTATGGAATAAAGGGTTAGACAACAGCCTGGAGTGTGGAAAGTAGTGACGATACACTTTCCAGCTTCTTGGGTCAATGAGGCAGTGATAATAAAAATTCAGCGCTTTAATAGGAACAAAGCATTTCTGACCTACTTTCTCCCCAATGTTTTATGTAAATTCCAAAGGCATAAATTCCCAGCCCTTAATAATGAGGCATTAAAGACCTGTAAGTCCTCCAAGTTGTCCAAGCTATAGGTCAAAGGCAGCTCTGGCTCTCCTCCATCATCCAAATCACTCACCTGAGTTTGTTAATATGCTTTCCTGGTGATAATATTCTAAGATAAAGGAGGAATTTAAAAAGTAAATGAAAATTAACATCAATGAGGTAAATTTTAGACACCTTTGTCTTTTGAGCCAGGGAAAACAGGTACTCTTTTCTCTATGCCAGATGGGACTGAGGATGGGGATTATTATGAACTGAGGGAATATTCCTGACACCTGGGCTTTGTACCCAGAAATGAGATTGTGTGCTCGATGGAAGGGCAGATGTGTACTCTGATCACAGGATGCCTTTCTGAAGATGGAATTCAGATGATGTAGATCCTTGGAGATACACTGTGGCTGCACACTAAGTCCACTGACTTTACAGCAAGGAAATGAGCTGAGCCTGTGCTCAGTGAGCAGACTTGCTGAAGGAGTCATGGCATGTGCTGGCGTACTAGAGCTTTGCTGTCGATACTGTAGCATCCTTTATCAGTGGCCTCATCTGCAGAAGAAACACATGATGTTGGGAACCCACAGACACATTAATGTTCCTCATCCAGGTTTTGAGGCCTGCCTTAGGCCAAAGATAAGATGTAACCCAAGTTTTCAGAGGGCATAATCATGGCTGAGTTAGGACTTTCCATTCATCAAATCTACCATCCTACTTACATCTCTAACCACAATATCCCACTCCAGTGTGCAACCACTCCTGGTTTTCCCCACGGCAGCTTTTCCATTTTCTGTGTCTCCTTTCCTAGTCAAGATCAATATTTGAGATATTCTGTTTTCCATACCATCAGTTGTTACTCCTTGATCATTCCCATCAACACAACAACTTGCTGTAAATGTCTTTAAAATGCACTCTCTTCTTACAGTACATGGTCTCTCCCAATGGTTCTATATTCCATGGTCCTCATGCTGTCACTTCGTCTAACTAATTTCTTCTGCAACTGACTCTGGGCTGGCTGTATGTGTATCACAATCACCAGTGGTTTCTACAGTGCTGCCTTCAATGATCATTTCCAGCCCCCACACTCCTCAGCCTTTCAGCATTTGACTTTGGTGCAGATGTTTCCTTCCTCCTTGAAAATCCTTCTTGGCTTAGATCCCACACTGTTCTGTTTTCCTTCAGCATACTAGCTGCCTGTTTAGTCAGGGTTCTCTAAAACATAACCACTAGAATGGATACACACATACGCACACACACACACACACACACACACACACACACACACACACGGATTTATCATATTAGCTTATAGGATAGAGTCTGAGTAGTCCAACAATGGCTGTACCACACTGGATAGGCTGAGAATTCAGTAGTCACTCAGTCTATGAAGCTGAATGTCTCAATAATTCCAATCTGGTAATGAAGGCCTAACAAATTCCAAGAGATCTGCTAGTCTTTAGTCAATGTTGGAATCTGAAGAAGTTGGTCACAGTACCAAGATGAACTCACCAGCAAGAGATAACATAGGAACAAAAAAGCAAGAGCTCCCTCCTGCCATGGCCCTTTATAGGGAGTGCCATTAGAAGGTAATACCCACATTTAGGGTGGGTCTGCCAGCTTCAGATGATCCAATCAAGAAGGTCTCTCTCATTGTAGTTAATCCCAGATCTAGTTAAGGTGACACCCAGGATTAGCCATCACAAGTCCAAGCCTTGTCAACTTAACACCCAATAGCATCTCCTTATGTCATGCTTAATTTTCAAATGAAAACAATTTCAAGGTCATATTTCACCTAACATGTTATAACTCTCCCACCATACAATCATCAAGGCATTGTATACCTTAGAATAGGTGGTAGGGTCTTCCAGGAATGCTTAGTCCTTTAGTATCTCATAAGATGATAATAAGATTTATAACACTTAACCACGTAACACTTATCTCAAGTACACATTCAAAAAGAACAACACAAATATCTGCTTAATATATGTGTATATATGCAGAAGCATATTCTTAACCAAATAGGACAAAAACACTAAGGTCAATTACAACTCACGTCTCTGCACCTGGACACATGGCCTGAGTTGATATTTATAACTATTATGGTCACAGCCAATTCAATGGAAGCATTCCTCAACTGAGGTTCCCTCTAACCATGTGTGTCAAGTTGACAACCAAGATTAGCCATCACAAGTCTACCTCCTGTAAACTTGACATAACTATCCTACATAAAATCACAAGCACATTATGTATCTTGTATCTTAGAGTCTGTGGTAAAGTCCTTGAGGAATGCTTAATCCTTTAGTATCTCATAACCTAGATGTGAAAATATAGATTTAAAACACTTAACCATTTAACACACCTCAAGTATATATTTTTAAAAATAGAAAAAAACACAAATATCTGCATAATATATGCATATGTATGCACAAGCATATTATTAAAGTAGGACATAAATACATCATTTACAATATTTATTTCTGCAACTAGTCACATGGCCTCAGCTGACTAGTTGTCCTTTACCTTTTTCTACTACCCATCCTGTAATCCCTCCACCATCAACAAGCCCCTCTTCAGGTCTTGGACCTTTCCCTGAAGGAGTGAACTACACCTTCATCCCGAAGGAGTCTGGGCCATTTGTTAACCTTTCTGGATTGGGCTGTTGCAGTTTCCCATTGACCTTAATCACAGGACATGGTAACATCAACAGACACAGTAAGGAATCTCCTGCCCTCCAGACATAATCTTCCTTCCTTCCTTGTGGGGAAACACCCCAATTTTCCCCTGGCAGTCCAGATCAACCACTCCCTCATAATACTGTTATTCCTTTCTTAGCCTGTTGACATAAGGGCATCAGAAGCCCAAAATGTCCAGGGGGAAGTCTTAGCTTCTAGTTCAATAGAATGTTTGTTGTGTCTCCTTGCAGAAGCACTCCCCTGACTGGAGCCAAAACTTCTAAGCCAGCAGAGCACAAATTGGTATAGGAATCAAAAATTTTTCTAGTGAGTCATTAGGAGTGACAGTGAGTGAGTTTAAACATAGCCAAATACACACAGCTGAAGAGTATAGGTCTTAGAGAAAATCCCCAAATTGTCACAGCCGCAAACTAACATAACTTCTTATTATGTGCAAAACATGTATTCTTATATTTAAAGACAAGTATCCCAATCACCACTCATCAAAGAAGCTTTGTTTGTACTAGATGGAGGCTATTACACAGCACCACAACTGGTCACACACATTGTCTATGAATTGCCTGAGTCTAAGTAGCACATCTACAATGAAACCTCTACATCTAAGTTTTACAGAACAAGGAGAAAAGAAAACAATAATGAAGGTCTCCATTCTCATTAATGAAGCTCATTTATGTAACAGAGGGCCAGGAACACAAAAGGTCACAAATAACCAAAGTGTAGAAACTGAGAGTCTGCAGAATGCTAGCCGTTGGACAGGACTCCTATATTAAACTTCACCCACCCAGGGCTCAGGGGCCATTGTGGAAGAGGAGGTGGAAAGATTCTAAAAGCTAGAGAGGAGGTCCATAATCATATGACAATAGCATCCTAGAAGCTCCTGGAACCCTGCTCATATGAACCTAAAGCAATGATGTCAGCATGCACAGGATCCATGCAAACTCAAAAAGACAAAAAACCAGCATAGAACTGAAAAAAATGAACAGTTGACCCCAATCTTAGCTGAAGAAATATTGACAACTGATTACTGCTAGATGAGGAAGAGCTGATGTTTCTAAAGTGAAAGACTCTAGATAAGCAGACTAGACCTCAACAGATGAACTTGCACTGAGGAACATCTGGGGACACTAACTTGACACAATAGGCCTTAATGCAAATGACAGAATGTATGAATTCCAGTGGGGGCTTATTGGAGGATGCCAGTGGGGAAGGGGGTATAAAGTTGATTAAGACTAATTAAGATGTTCTGTATGAAGCACAAAAAATTCAATTAAAAATTTTTGAAAGAATTCATGAAAGAAAAATATTGAAGTAAACCCAAACTTGGATGACAATCAAATTGAAAAACTCATTAAGAAAAGACAGAATGTAATATTACTAGCAGAATGAATCAAATGAAAATCAGAATATCAGACATGAAAATAAAATTGGAGAATTGGATTACTTAAGCAAAGAATATTAGAAACTCAAAAACAAAAGTAAAACAAAACAAAACTAAACTAAAATGTTATGGGACATAATGAAAAGATCAAATATAAAAATTACAGCCATAGAGGAAGGAGAAGAATGCAATTGACCAGATCTTCAACAGGATTATAGAAGAGAACTTCCTAAATTAAGGAGAGATGTAGCCATACAGATTCAAGAAGCACACAGAACTACAATTAGAAAGAATCAGAACAGAAACTTTCCATGGCATGTCCTAGTAAAAACATTAAGTATACAGAACAAAGAAAGAATACCTAAAAGATGCACAAAACTAGACCTACAGAGAATATTCAAAGTAATCTAAATAAATGAAGAAAGGCTATTTACAGAAAGCATATGAATGTATAATTATGAAAACACAAAAAAGACTAAGAACACAAACAGAAACTAAAACAACTGTAATGAACACACATCTTTCAATAACTTTAAACATCAATGGCCTCAATTCTCCAGTAAAAATACACAGGCTAGTTTTATGGATTAAGAAACAAAACACATCTTTTTGTTGTCTGCAAGAAACTTAACTTCAAGGACAGGTACCACCTTAGAGTGAAAGGATAGAAAAAATTATTTCAAGAAAATGGCACAAAAAAAACAAGCAGGCACTGCTATCCTCATATCAGATGAAATAAATGTCAAGCAAAAATTAATCAAAGGAGATAAAGAATATCACTTCATTCTGATCAACAGAACAAGTGACCATGAAGATTTTACAGTCAAACATATATGTGCCAAATTCTGGTGCACCCAATTTCATAAAAAGAATGCTACTGTGCTTCAAGTCACAGATTAACCCCAACTCAGTAATAGTAGGTGACTTCAATACCCCAGTTTCTACAATATACAGGTCAACTGGACAAAGAATATACAGATAAACATCTGAATTAAATGATATCTAATGCATTAAATGGACCTAACAGACCTTGAAAGAATATTACATCCAAGAATCAAATAATAAGCATTCTACCTAGTAGCTCATGGAAGTTTCTCTAAAATTGCCCACATACTAGGGCACATAGCAAACCTCAACAAATACAAAAAAAATTGAAATAATTATATGTATTCTATTGGACCACAATGAAATGAACCTTAAAATCAACAGCAAAAGAATCTCTAGTAATTACATGAATTCATGGAGATTTAACAAAACACTCCTGAATGATGAATGGGTCAAAGAAGAAATCAAGAAAGAAATAAAAATATTCCTGAAATTAAATGAAAACAAAACAAATCCCCTGGGACAAATTAAAAGCCATATCAAGAAGAAGTTTATAGCTGTAAGCATCTACATAGAAAAAAAACAAAACAAAACAGAAAGAGCACAAGTAAATTAATTAACAATACAACTCAAGAATCTGAAAGAAAAAAAGAATAAACCAAACCCAAACCTAGCAGAGCAGAAAAAAAAATAAAAATCAGAGCAGTAATCAATGAAATAGTACCAAAAAATAACAAAAAGTTAATTAATCTAAAAGCTGGCACTGGAAAAGATAAACAAGATAGACAGATCATTAGTCCAGCTGAGCAAAAGGAAAAATGAGCAAACCCAAATCAACAAAATCAGAGGTGAAAAGTGAAACATAAGAGATACCAAAGTAATCCAGAACACTGCAAAAGATTATTTTATAACCTATACTCTGTTAAATTGGAAAATCTAAAAGAAATGATGAATTTCTAGATTCAATCAAATCACCAAAGGAAAACCAAGAAGAATCAACAACTTAAATAGCTCCATAACAAATAAGGAGATTGAAACAGTAACATGGCCGTATAAGAAAAATTACAGTACCAAGCAAAGGAAACCTTTGAGTTGTTGCTCAGTGTGGTCCAAGAGACTCCCAAAATAATACAGATGATTTCTACAGCCCTTGATTGCCTCCAAGAGCGTGAAAGTAAGACCCTATTGTTGAAGTCACTACACATTTCAGACACAGGACTTGGAACAATAAAGCTTGATCTAACCCAGATGCCTCTTACCCAAACACTAGGTCTCATAGTACCAGAAGATATTAAGGTGTCAAGGAAGAAAATCAAGAGTCTTACCCAGCAATAAAGTCTATGATCCAAAATAGTGACTGGCACAGAAAATGATCTCTTTTGGAATAGAAGTAGCACTTTTTGGGGGGGGGGTAATCAACAGCTGTCCACTTGGACTTATGACCTGCTGAATGGGAGGGAAATCATGTGTGGTACAATAAACACTGCAAAGTACACATGGTTGGAGAGGCCATATCCATAGAGAAAAACATACTTCTTTTACTTCCCTAGACCAGCATAATTTCATACTATATTCTAAATACATATCCTTATATTTATAGACAGGTGTAACTCTCACCATTCATCAAAGTTTCTTTTTCCACAGATGGAGACTATTACAGTGTTACACAACTGATCAAATTGCAGTGAATAAATGACTTTGAGGTGCCCATCTCTCTTAGCTTCTCTATTGCTATGATAAAAACACTGACCAAAACCAACTTGAGGAGGAAATGGTTTATTTGGTTTACAAGCACTGTCCATCATCAAGGGACACCAAGGCATGAACTCAGGGCTGGAACCTGAAGCACAGACCATGGAGGTATGTATGTTACTTCCTGGTTTGCTCATTTGCCCTATGGTCAACCTGCTTTATTATACAACACAAGACCACCTGCCCAGGGGTGGCGCTTCCCAGAGTGATCTGGGCCCTCCCACATCATTCAGTACTTGAAAAAATGCCTCACTGACATGGCCACAGGCCAATCCAATGGAAGAACTCCATCACTTGAGGTCCCCTCTACCCAGGTGTGTCAAGTTGCCAACTAAAGCTATCTAGCACAATTGACCCCTTGTCAAATTCACACAAAAACATATCACTTTAAACCACAACCTTTCAATTTTTCATCCCTGAGATCTCATGTTAATATTACCATTACAACATAAAACAGTACTACTTTAAAAGTCCTATAGTCTTTAAAAAAATTCAATAACTTTAAAAGTTCAAAGTCTCTCTTAAAAGTCTCTCAGCTGTGGGTTCTTGCAAAACCCAAAACAAGTTAAATACTGTTTTATTTCAAAAGGAAAAATTCAGGCACACTTAAGTAAAACCTAAGTCCAGCAAAGTAGCTTAAGGCTTGACGTCTGGATTTCACTCACGATCTTTTGGGCTCCAAAAGACTTAGGAAGCTTCACTTCTCTGGCTCTGCTATTCATAGCACAGGCAGCTTGTCTTTTAGCTTCAGGCAGGCTCTATTCCATACCTGCTGATGACCTTGGTGGTCATTCTGTGGTCCTGCTGGGGTTTCTACTGAAATTGAGGCTACACCTTCACCAATGGGCTCTTCTGACCTTTCAGGGTATAAAATCTCAGCTCCTCTCCATGACCCTTTCATGCCTTTAAAACCGCTAAAATGTAGGAAACTTTTACACATTTCTTAGTCCTGCTTCCAGACTGACATAGAACCTTGGGTGACCTCTGGACCAGTTTCTTTATATTGACCCAAGTAAATATTTCCTAGATTTCACCTCAATGATGCTGATCTCTTGTTACTCACAGCTGATTTCCTCAGCTGATTTTCAAACCAACTAACCAGCACCATTTGGCTCAGTAAGCACAAAAGGTTTCAGTTCTAAAAATTCTTAATACAGCAAAAGAAACAAAGAAGGCAAGAAGAAACCCACTGAGCAGGAGAAATACCAGTTACAGACCTGACAGAGGATTAATATTCAGAATAAACAAAGAACTCAAAAAACAAAGAAACAAGAAAATAAATGACCCAATAAAATGATGTGCTTTAGACCTGAACAGAGAGTTCTCAAATTAAGAAATAAAAGTGGCTAAGAAACACCTTTAAAAATGCTTAACATCCTTAGTAATTAGAGACTTTAAGATTCCATTTTACTCCAGTCAGACTAGTTAAGGTCAAGAGAACAAAAGACACCAAATGCTGGCGAGGATGTGGAGAAAGGGGAACACTCATCCACTGCTGGTGGGAATGCAAACTCATGCAACCACTATGGAAAGCAATGTGGAGAACTCTCAAAAACTAAAAGTGAACCTACCATATGATCCAGTTATACCACTCCTTGGTATATACCCAAAAGACTCACCATACTGTAGAGATACTTGAACATCCATGTTTGTTGCTGCTCTCCTCGCAGCAGCTAAGAAATGGAAACAACCTAATGTCCCTCAACTGATGAATGGATAATGAAAATGTGATACCTTTACACAATGGAGTTTTACTCAGCAGTAAGAAAAGATGAAATCTGCAGGCAAATGCATAGAACTAGAGAGTGTTATACTAAGTGAACTAACACAAACACAGAAAAGAAAGTGACATATATTCTCCCTCATTTGTGGATTGTAGCACCAATCCCTTATATGTGAGCTTATATTCTGATATAACACTAGAAACCAGGAAAATTGAAAGGATTACAGGAAGGTAAAGGAAAAGAAAAACCCGAGAGGGGGGTAGTAGTTAACAGATGTTATGGGGGGAGATGTGGCAGCTGCGAGGAGAGGAGGGAGGGGCATGGAAGGGGCATAATAACAGTGTGGGGTGAGAGGGAAGTCAGGAGAGGAGGGATGGTAGGAAGCAGGTGTTATTGGGGAGACAGTGGGGATAATGGGGGCACTAGGATTAGGAAGGGAGGAGAGAGTTTAGATGGGAAGAAAACACTTAGAGATGAATAAATCTTGGGGAACTAGGGAACCCAGAGGGAAATGTGATGTCCCCCAAACCCCATGAAAAATGCACACACAGTGTCTGAACATTAGTGCGTATGTATGCTTAGGGGCTTTTTGGCAAGGAACACAATGTCAGACAGAAGAGACCTCCCTTTGAGTGGTTGGTGAAAGTGATCCAGGAGACTCCCAAAATAACAAAGGCTATTACCAAAGCTCCTGGTTATCTCCCAGAACTAATAGATAAGACCCTACTACTGAAGACAGGATCTATGTCAGATACAGAACTTGAAGGTACTGGCCTGGAAGCCTTCTACCTGAAGTTTAGCTCTCATAATACTAGATGATAATATGTAAATTGTTAAGGGAGAAAATCAATCAATGGTCCAACCCAGCCCTAAAGTCTAATAACCATAACAACCAGCACAGCAAACTACCTCTATTGGTGCAGTAGTAGCACTGTTATCTGGGGGGGCAACCAACAGCTATCAAAGTGAACTTACAGCCCTCTTCATGGGAATGAACTCATGGGTGGCACTGTAAACTCAGCCAAGTATACATGGTTGGAAATAACATAGACCCTAAAGAAAACCCTATCTCTGTCATATCTCTAGAAAAATAAAATTTCTTACCATATGCTAAATATAGATCCTTATATTTACAGACAAGCATACTGTACACCACTCATCAAAGAAGCTTCTTTTTACAACAGATGGAGACTACTGCAGATTTGCACAACTGATCAGACACAGAGAATATATGTCTAAGAAATGCCCAGTACTAGGTGGTACATCTACAGTTGAACCTCTATACCTAAGGCTCATGGAATATAGTGGAACAAGGGGCAAAGAGAAAACTAATGCATTCCTCAACTCTCACTAGTGAAATTTATTTATTCAATAGAGTGCAATACACACAGACAGTCACAAATGGTTGTTTTAAGGAATAAGAAACTGCAGAGTGTACAGCCCCTGGATAGGACTCCTATACTGAACCTCACCCACCCACAACACAGTGACCATTGCATAAAAGGGGTCAGATAGATTGTAAGAGCCAGGGCTGCTTCATGAACAGAGGGAAGCAGAGACTTTCAGGACAGTGGAAACTTGCACATGTGAACTTGTGGCAATGGTGGCATCGAGTACAAGGCTCATGCCAACTCAATTAAACAAGCACCCAGAGGGGAAGAGATAAAATGAATGGCAGGCTGGCTCTAGGCTGAGAACTTTTTGAGACTGATTGCACTGAAAGAGGGAGAGAATGCCTTACTTACCATTTCTAGATGGGCTGACTAGACTCCAGTGGATGAATTTGTACTGAAGGACATCTGGGTACAAATGCTTGACTGGATAGAACTTAACATGTATGGCAGGATACATGAAGTCCGGTGGGGGGATGGAGGAGCGTGTCTGGGGAGGGGGGTCTAAATTTGATTAAGAACTGCTGTATGAAATTACATAAGCTCAATTAAAAAATTTTCAAAGCATAATTTGAAACAAACATCCCTGAAGAGTTTTCCTTTGCTTTCCTTAAAAGGTCACAAGCCAGGCCTTCATCATCTACATTTCTCTTCACCTTAACTGATACAAGTTCAACAGCAATAGCTCACTAAGCTCTGAGCACTCAATGGCTTTTCCAGCCCAAGTCATAAACACTTCCACAAACCTCCCAGACACATATGATCAGGTCCATCACAGCAATATCCCACTACCTGACACCAGTCTTTCCCATAGTTAGCTTCTCTATTGCTGTGATAAAAACACTGACCAAAACCAACTTGGGGAGGAAATGGTTTATTTGGCTTAGAAGCACAGTCTCCAGCCCTAAGCAATACCTCCACAGTGCAGTCTCTACACCTAAGGCTCAGTGAACATTTTGGAAATGGGGTGGAAAGAATGAAAGAGCCAAATGGAGAAGATACTGCCTGTAAATCGATATATTCTACACATGATAGGGAAGTTACACCAATGAAATCTGAACAGAATAGCAGTCTAACAGGATCTGCATGTTGATGAGACCAATTGACATGCCATTGTGGATGTGGGGAATTTCATGGGGTCCCCCTTTAAAATGAAGAGTTATAAGCAATCAATGGATGCTGAGTGAGGGAGAATCAGTTTTCTCCAGGGACTAGCTCCCTGATAAATTATCTAATCCCAAATGGACAGCTCTAAGCAGGTACATATGAGCACCACTAAATGGACTCAGTGCATTACATATATTTGTGTATATGTATATTCATAAATGTATGCATATATGTGTAACAATAATAATAAAGAATAGGGCAAGAAATTGAAAGGGAGAGGGACATGAGAATTGGTGGGGGATTGGGAGGGATGGAAATGATGTAAAGACAATCTTCACATATGACAGTCTCAAAAGTAAAACATTTAAAATGAAAAAGAACTACTTGAGAACCTGCTGTTCTCTCCACAGAAAGCTTCTCATATGAATAATGAACTTTTTCCTAATCTACTATTGCATATATAGCATTAGCCTTCTTGACATCTGAATCAAATTTTGAGTAGCTATTCATCTTGCCTAAGTTAAGTAATCATAATACTAGTGAATATTTTACCTAATAGTATATATTAGATATATACTTTTTTCAAGCCATGATTAATGGGCTAAGGAGATGGTTCAGTGGATAAGGTGACTGTTCCATAAGTCTGAGGACCTAAGTTCAGATCCCAGAATCCACATGCAGTCAGACACTGAAATATACAGCTATAATCTCAGATTTTCTATTGTAAGATGTGAGAAAGAGACTGGAGAACCCTCAGCTCACAGCATACAAAGTAAGAACACAAGTGTTTCTGTTCCAAACAAGGTGGAAGGTAAAGGCCAACACCTAATGTGTCTTTGATATCCAAACATGTATACACACACACACACATGCACGCATGCATGCACACATACACAGAGAAAGACAGACGGAGGCAGAGAGACAGAGACAGAGCGATCCACAGCTAATCCATAATGAAAACTGAATTACAAACTAGATCCAATGAAAGAAATAACATTTTTTCTCTTTACACTAAACACACTAGATTCATTTAGTCCAAGGGAATTTATTAAATATTTACTCTTTAAACACACTGTCCCAGGTGCTATGAAAATAAAAACTAAGGAATCTTTTATTCAAAAGACATGCTTTTAGCTCCTGAAATTGAAACTCTAAATAGAAATATAAAATCGAAGCAAGAGTAAAATAATTATAGATTAATTGAAGATTTTATCAACGTACTATTCCTTCATGAATAAAATTAATCTATAGCTATGTATTTAAAGAATTCTAATCATCTGTAAAGCTTAATTATTTCATTTTGTCAGATGAAGTCACAGTTCATAATAGATGTTTTTTCCTTTATAAGTAAAAGCAACTGTTGGTTGTTAAGCTTTTCTATAGATTTCTCTTTCTATATGGCCTTTTCCAATGTTGCTGACATGCAACATAAAATGCTATAGATGAATCACAGTAGTTGGAAGAAATAAGCTTTCAATCTTACAAAATCTACTTATATCAGGCTTTGGCATAGTCATGCATTCTATGATCTGCCAAATATTTATAGTAAATTCACACATTAATTTGAAAAGAGTTGACATATGTATAATACTGTGATTTCAGAGTCCATTTGCCCAAGTCTTATTCAATATTTCTCAAATTTCATGCTTTTCCTTTTACTAACTCTTTCATATTTCTTGTTAAATTTATTTTTAGATCTCAAATATTTTTCTGCTGTGAAGAAGATTTCATTTCAATTTCTAACTGGCTCTCACTAATATAAAGCAAAAGTACTGCTTCTTCTGTGGCATTTATGTTGAATATAACTGTGTCACTGAATTTTCTTGCTATTTTTAATAGAATTTCCTTAGTTGGAAAGTAT
>NW_008356458.1:1885122-1888585 GCF_000622305.1 Nannospalax galili
TATATATATATAATCTTAAGCCACACTTGTCTTCAGAGAATTAACTAGAACTTGCAAAAATTATGATAATAATAGTGATAACAGCATAACTGAACCTACCATGGTCTTTAAAATTTACTTTTAATAATTTTAATTATCTGTATATGTGTGTTTCTGTGTGCGGATAAGTGCATGTGACTGAAATTGCCTACAAAGGCCAGAGTGGGCGTCAGATCCCCTGTACCTGTAGTTACTGGTGTTTGTGAGCTGTCCAATATTGGTGATGAGTGGTGAACTCAGGTCCTCTGTAAGAACAGTATGTTCTTAACTGCTGAGCCATCTCTCCAACCTCCCTGTCCTATTCTTTATTTTAATAGCAATGCCTTTTAGTAAGACACCCAGTCTTGGTTTATATTCAATATTCTGCGTGGTTTAGCCTCTTCTGCTCCTACTTTTCCTTTCCTTCTTTTGTTTATAAATGAAAGCAAGATGTTGAATTTTTTATTACAGCACTTTAAATGTTATTTGAAATTCTATATGATCAACTGGGTTCAAGTTTCACTTTTAGCAATAATATATATTTAATTTTTTTGCTGAGCTTTTGTACATTTCATACAACAGTTCTTAATCAAATTCAGATCCCCTTCCCCTTTCAGCCCCCCGACACACCAGACCTCATGTACTCTTCCATACATGCTAAGTCCTATAATATTTGAGAAAACTGTTGACATCATAAAGCAGTAGTCAAGAATGCTACCTCTACATCATCATTTTATTTTTTGATACAATTAATACAGTTTTCACTTTATTTTTACTTCGGTTAAATGCAAATTGCATATTACCTTAAGACTTTTTCTTATCTTGAAGGCAATTTTCTTCTAGCATCAGAAGCACCAGAGGCTTGTTCTTGTAAATTTTGGACTGTAACTAACTTTAATAACTAACAGAAGGATATGATTCCACAGCCCTTCTTGTATTACAAATTATGTTTAACCTTATTTATGATTCCATGCTTTAATTTTTATTTTGTATTCACTTAAACTAGGTGCAGACCTAATATATTGGGTAACCATTTACTTCTTATGGTGGCATAGATGGGTGTGTTACAAGATATATTTATCAAAATAAAAAGAATTGAAAAAACAGGTGCAACTCAGCAACACTTAAATAAGGCTTCTCAAAGTGCTGAGCGTTCTAAGGGGATGAAAGTGCAGTTATTACATCTGTCTTCTCATCATTTTCAAGTATATTTTGAGGTATGATTAATGGTTTTATAAATACTTTTCTCACTTCATCCACACCCACCAAGGATTTCAAATTAATTCACTATTTCTGGCTCTTTCCCTAATGGATTGCTAATGTCCATGGCAGCAAATCAATCTGCTGCAGACTCAGGCGTGTGAAACACGATATACTCGTTTGAATCAAAAAAAGAATAGGTTTGTAACACTACAAATAATTCTGTGAAATAGATTGATTCACTTCACCTGAAACAAGAAAAGTAGCATGGTCATTTCAAGATACTTAATTTTTAATACTAGAAGTAATTACAAACATATATAGACATACATAAAATGTTTCTAGGCAAACAATAAGCTCTAGGATATTTTAAAGAACTACATATATCATAGACTTTAAACAGGTCTGTTCTATATTGGAGGAGGGGTTAGAAAGAAGCTGTCAGATGAGAAGAATTGTGAAATGCAGACTTCTGTACATGGCATGGCTGTATACATCAAATTACAACAATTGTGGTTACCTACATGAGGCCTGCACAAGATCAAGTCAGTCAAGATTCCAACATGAATGGGGACAGAGTCCCAAGGCCCCACCCTTGGCAGAAGTGCTACTGACAGTGGATGGTTGCTGTGGGAGGGATAGTCACTGTCCTTTGAGAATGTGGCTGTTGGTAGGTTGTCCATGCCCCAATGGATGGTCCCGTACCCATGCACATATGGGCAGTACTCATTGGACTGAGGGGGTTATTAATAACAAAAAAGAAGAGGATGTGAAATTGTAAGGGACATAGGGTGGAGAATATGAGGGATTGTTGGAGGGAGGTAATGGTGATGGATTTGATCAAAATATATTGTATACATGTATATAATTTTCAAAGAATAAATAAAAAATTAAATAAATAGGCATATTATTTATTAAATATGATTTAAAAGATACCTGACTAGGTTTTAGAGAAGAAAAATTTTGAATGACTGCATCATTCTGTATTTCACAGGAACATTTGTGGAAATGATATTCGCTGAATAAGTACATGTCAAAGCATTCCATTTTCAAGAGCTGATTTCTTGATAACTATTCAAATTCTTCCACTATAACATTCACTATACAGTTAAATATCTGTAATTGACATGTCTCTAGAAAACAACTTATCAAAACAGTTTCCTACGTAAATTCAAGTAAAGATTATTTGCACCCAGAGAATATGATTCCTAGCTTCATGGAACCTAGATACATAAAAGAAGGCAACTTTTCATGTGACAGGCAAAGGAGTTTTTAAAATACCAAAATAAAAGATGGTTTTAAAGACAGAAAATTGCACAAATGAAAAACTGAAGGGCTAGAGACAGAGTGAGTCAGCAAGAAATGAAAACCCAGAAACCCAATAATCATGCAAAGGATATTTGCTCCTCAGGTGGGAAATGACACAGCACTTCCAGATAGATTACAATTAGAAATGCCAAGTGCAAACAATTCATAAGAGAATACAAAAGAATGTTTTTATACTACCAAATACCTTAAAATTTATTGATGCACAATAATTGTACATGTTTATACAATGCAGTGACATCTTTCAATACATTTGTGCACTGTGTATAATAAGCAAATTGATGCAATGAGTTTCTCCATCATGAACATTTCTCTGTTGTGAGAACATTTTAAAATTCTCTCTTCTGTCTGTATGACATGACACTGTATTATGGTTCACTGTGGTCACCTCCTACATGACAGAGTACCAAAACTTATTCGTCCTAATTGTAACCTTGTACCTGAGGATTACTTTCTCCCCACCTCCCACAACATGGATGAACCTGGATGACACTGGATCAAATAAGCCAGGGAAAGTAAGACAATCGCCACATGCTCTCATTTATATGTAGACTACAAAGATGCTATCTCATAGAAATTGTGGGCAGATCAGGGGCTACTGAACCTGGGGAGAACAGACCACCTTCAGAAATAAGGCCCAAAATGTAAAACCCACAAAGGAGATTTTCCTATATTAAATTAAAATGTTATATATGGAAGAAGATGTGAAATACAGGAGCTTCTGACCTGACAAAAGTGCTTCTAGTATTATGAATCAACCTAGCTAACCTGTCAGCCAACAGGTACTGTGCTGGATAGCTTTAGTGTCAACTTGACACACCTGGGTTGAGGGAGCCTCAACTGGAGAATTTCCTCCATTGGACTGGTTTGTGGTCATGTCTGTGGGGCATTTTCTTGATTGTTGAGTGATGTGGGAGGG
>NW_008356458.1:1888709-1907989 GCF_000622305.1 Nannospalax galili
TCCTGCTTCCAGGTTCCTGCCCTGAGTTCCTACCTTGGGCTCCCTGATGAACTGCAACCTGGGAGATGTAAGCTGAATAAACCCTTTGCTCCCCAAGTTGTTTGCTGTCAGAGTGTTTTGCCACAGCAATGAAGAAACAAACCAGGACAGGTACTTAACATATCAGAAACTGTTCTTAGTGTTTTACCATTTTACTCTCAAAAAAAAACCTTATAGGTATTGTTATTTTTCTTATTTTAACTGAGAGGAAATTGTATAATAGAGAAATGAAGTAAGGCTTCAAAGAAAAATACAAGCAAGTATCAGAGTTAAAATATAGAGAGATTGACAAGTAAATAAACAATCGAAAAGATGAATAACACAGTAAGAAAAATGGCTGTGGACATACAGCTCATGAGAGAGGGACTTCCCACGCATAATACAAATATGAGTACATTCTTATCTATTAGTAATAGAATGCAAATTAACACTCTGACATCATTAAAATTGACAATATTTTGGAAATAGAGAGATTGCTCACCACTTAAGAGCATGTATTCTCTTCCAGAGGACCAGAGTTCAATACCTGGAAACACAAATCACAACGATTTGTAACTCCAGCTCCTGGAGGACCCAATGCTTTTGACTTCTTCAGGCATCTGCACTCAAGTGCACATATCCACAAACAGACATACAGACACAGGCACACACACACACATACACACACACACACACACACACACACAAAACACATAGTTTTAAGAATAAAAATAAATCTTAAAAAAATAAATGTAGACAAAGTTTTAAAATTCTTCATTGACTACGGAACTTTTACACACAGCCGACAACCAGGAAAGTTCAGAGATGAAAAACCCTCCTACAGAGGAGCCATGGGGCATGTCTTGGAGCTACAAACGTGTAGCAGCACAAAGATATTCACTGAAGCACAGGGCAGGAACTATAAATGTGAAAAACTATGAAACTGGGAAATTTTCAGTAGGACATATTCAAGCAGGAAGAAATTTCTAAGTAATGAAAGCATGAAGTTCTACCATAAGTTGTCAATGACTACAGATACACAAGGTAAATGTTTTTTAAAAACTGAAATGTTCACATGATCATTCGAATGAACTTTGATCAAGTAATGATCTCTGAGACAGGAAAAAGAAGACCAAGGCTGAGCATTAAGTTCATTTCTCAATGAAAAACATTCCAGGAAACAAATGTAGCTAAATATTAACACCTACGAAATAGGAAAAAGAACAAAGGGAGCCAGTTGTTACCAAAAAAGAGATATGAAAGAAAGAGCAATTAGGATAGATAAGGCCATGAAATGGGCATGTGTAGTGCGTAGCAAAGAAAGAAGGCTGCGTTTTCCAGAGATTTTTGGTTAGAAGGAGAAAGGAGGAGAGTAATATTCAAGTTTAATAAAGTAAAAGTCATAAATGTTGTGCCTGGATATTTGGCGAATATACATATACCTAAGTGTGTGTGCTTGTATATATGTATTGTCAGCACAGACTTATTCAAAATTTTACTGTTTTTTAATATTTCAGTTATTATTCTTTATGTGTATTGCCTGCATGTAAGTGCACCCCTGTCATGCAGTGCCCACGGAGGTTAGAAGACGGTGTTGGGTCCCCTAGAACTGGAGTTATGGACAGTTGTTAGCTGAAATGTGGCTGCTGGTAATCGAACCCATGTACTCTGCAAGAGCAATCAGTGCTCTTAACCACAGAGCCATCTCTCCAGGCCCCAAATTTTACTATTTTTATTTCTATTTCTTTTCATTCCCCCCATATCCCTCATGTCTTTCCCAGGCTATTTTGCTTGTTTTCTGGTTCTGTGAAAACTGCTGAGATGATAATCCCAGCAAAAGAATAAAATGAACAGATACATAAGGGGTTAGGTTTACAATCCAAGTGGAGTTACACTTTGCCAGAGATAGTAGAGAAGATGAGGGAGGAAATAAACACTCCAAGGAGAATCTAAGAAAGGTAAGGCTTTGCATAAGAACAAATTCAAACGGGAGAACCAAGACAATGAGGCACAAATCAGTAAGTCCCAGGAAACATCTTTAAACACACATGAATGGGCCTCTCTGATGTTGAGGGAATCTTTACTAAATAGGTTGTTTCAGTCTCTCACGCAATTTTCTGCTTCCTTATAACAAGATTTTATTTCTAATTTGAATTTACTTCATCCCACAGGGGAAATGTTTAGAATCCTTTCTCTGCCTTCTGCATTCCCTCACTGAATTTGAATCCATTATTCTTAGGATCCTCTGAGAAAAACTTTTCCTAGTATGATCTTGACCTTGGCAGAATCCTTCTTCATAAAAGGAAGATCTACATCTTCAACCTCCTTGAGCAAGTAAAAGCTGTCTTTTCATTGGGTCTGGAGAGATTCCATTCATTTTCTCTTTGAGTATATTCTCTTTAGCTTCTCTAAAGCTTTGAAAACTTTATAATCTTATTTTGCCCAGGCTAAACACAGCACTGCTGTTCTAATGCTGAATAAGGCTGCACCTTTGGAATGCCAGGGTAATTGACTGATTCAATCAATTGTGTAAAATATTCTCCCTTTCTTTTTTATCAGAGGAAGAAAATGCCCAACTAGTCTCATCCCTAGGGAATTAGTAGATGTGCTATTTCAATTGAACTTGCAGATCAACCCAGTCAGATAAGTGATTTTTACTGCTTTTCTCTGTTGAATTAATTAGGTGTTTAATTGAACTGAACAGATTCATAGGTTTCTTGGGAATTGCATGGTCAAAATTATGAGATAAAAATCAACACTTCAAAGTGTCATTATGTAGGCAAAATCATTTGATTAATTTTGATCATATCTGCAACCAATCTTTGGGTAAATTTCTCATACTCATAATATTCTTTTAATATAAGTTCTAAGTAACATATCCCCAAATATGATGCACACTTAGGGAAACTAGTAAAGTAGGTTAATTTGAAGTGTGGAAAGTGAAGTTTTGTTTGGAGACTTGTCAAAGCCTTGGTGCAAACTGTGTTGATCTCATAAAAATACTGATGTATTCATATCAAAATTTATAGAGATTTTACAAGAAAATACTTTGTACAAACATCACTGTGCAAATGTCCACAGGGTTCCCACAATGAAAAAGATGAAGTTCCTACCTTCTGTGAGTATCACAGTTAAAAAGCCCTGTCTGCTAGATACAGAACATACTGCATACTGTCCTTGCTCAAAAGAGATTTAAAGCATATCTATCTACAGATAGATAGATGATAGATAGATAGATAGATGATTGATCGATCGATAGATAATAGATAGATAGATAGATAGATAGATAGATAGATAGATAGATAAATAGAAGATAGAAAAACTGGAGATAGGAGGAGCAGTTTTGTATGTATATGATACAAAAAGAGACAAAACTACATCCCAAAAAGCAAATCTTTCTATAGTTCATTCTGTGATTGATTGATCAATAGATAATAGATAGATAGATAGATAGATAGATAGATAGATAGATGATAGATAAACTGGAGATAGTAGGAGCAGTTTTGTGTGTATGTGTTTCAAAAAGAGACTAAATTACATCCCTAAAAGCAATTCTTTCTATAGTTCATTCTGATATCCTCAGTTTTAGGTCTAGCCTAAATCAGGCTCCTTTCTGTGTTAGAAGGTAGTTGTTAGTGACAAGAGCATGTACGCTCATGTTGGTATCTAGTGTATATGAGTGAAAGTTTGCACAAGGAAGGAAGGATTCACAGGTTCTAAGGAGAGACTGAAGGTAAACAGGTGGAAGACAAGAATACAAAGGTTTCTCCCCAAAATAGCATAAGACATTCTCTTTCATTTGGTGGAGAAATTTTAAATTTTTAAATTTTATTTTTATTTTATGTATGTGAGTGTTAACACCTGCGTGGATGTAAATGCACCTGTGTCATACAGTGCCCATGGAGGTCAGAAGGAGTCGGAATCCCTGGAACTGGAGTTACAAAAGGCTGTTAGCCACCATGTGGGTGCTGAATTCCGAACCCAGGACCTCTGCAATAGTAGCCAGTGCTTTGAACTGCTGGGCCATCTCTCCAGTTCCAAGGGACATTTTTAATATAACTGTTCTGGAAGGTCCAACCTGTAGCCCACAAGCCATGTGTACCCCCAGGTAGCTATGAATGCATATATGCCAGATTAAGTTAGATAGAAAATTAGTTACTGATGAATGATTGTCTGTTTTTAAAAATCACATTTGAACTTGCCATTCATGGGGTTATATAACTTTGCACCAACAAATTAATAATCATTCAGGACATTTGTCTGGACACATATAAAAATACAAAGATGTCTCAGAATTTATATTAGTTGGAAGGCAGTCTGTAAGAAATATATGTTCAACTGTTTTCCCAGAACAGTTAGAGACCAAAGTTGCTACAGGTCACTTGGCCCTAAATACTGTGGCTATGCCTTCAACTTCCCTCATACTATCTAGAATGTATAAATTTTTATCTTACTAACAATCAAAATATTGAGACTATTTAAATTCACATCTTCTAAATAATAAAATGAGTTAGAATGATTATTAAACATCTACATTTTATGTCAAAGAACTTAACAAGATTGAAGCTGGAGAGATGGCTCAGTGGTTAAGAGCACTGACTACTCTTGCAGAGGACCCGGGTTTGATTCCCAGCACCCACATCACAGCTATGAACCATCCTTAACTACAGTTCCAGGGGAATCTGACACCCTCTTCTGACTTCTGCAGCATTGCACGACATGGGTGCCCTCACACACATGCAGGCAATACACTCATACACATAAAATAAAAACAATAAATAAATATTTTTTAAAAGAACTTAATGAGGTAATGCCATTCTTAATGTATACTTAAGAGAACATGTGTTCATGGACAGAATTATCATGTTGATGGGGACAAACAGCACTTTTGGGGGCAGAATCAATAGAAGAGGGGACACTTCAAGGAATGTAAGAATTCTTTGGATGTGCAGATAGGGAGGAAGAGTCAGATAGATTTCCCATTAGCTTCCCATTTTATACTTAAGAAGCTAGAGAACATAAAATGAAAGACTGTCCTAAAGATGAAACACTTCCAGGCAAGTTTTAATTTTCTTCACTACTAATTATTAATGACATATAGACTCATGTACCCCAGCATCATCAAGACTATCATGATGCAAAGTTTACTGAGTCCCTACTATATGACAGATAGTTTGAAAAGTATCTTATATACAATCCTTTACATGGTGGTAGCCATGTAATTCATTCTTCATTGACAAGGAAAACTATTTAATATTGCTTAATTTCAGGTAGAAGTAAAATATGCACTTAAATTTTTGATCTCTGGATAACATCCTTAATAAATGCCATTTTTTCCTTGAGTCCCTACTTCCTACCTGGCCTAACTTGTTTTCTATGTGGTTATAACTTTTGGTTCATATTAATGTATTTTCTAGTCTGATAGCTCTCTTACACTGTTTTCAATTACTGTGTATGCATATGTGAGTGTGTATGTGTTGATTATAGTTGTTAGTGTGTGTGTACATGTGGACTCATGCATGTGAGTATACATGTTGAAACCCTATTCAATGCTGAATATTTTTCTTTGATTTTTCTCCACTTTTATTTATTAAATTTTATTGAATTTTTGTGGCTTTCATACAATATAATTCAATGACATTTAGATCCACTCGCCTCTGTACACTTCCTCCAAATGTCCCTGACCAATTTAATGAACTCATATATAAATTAAAAGTTCCTTAGTTTCCCATGTCTATGCTGGGATTTTGTCTGATTTGGGCTTTCATAGAATGTGGCATGCTGTTGCCATTGTTGTGAGTTCATATGAGTAGATTACCAGCTGTCTGGAAAACTATTTTCTTGTGATCTTTCACCCTTTTTGACTCTGATATCCTTTCCTCCTCCTTTTACACAGTAATCCCTGAGCCTAGGGAGGCAGAGGTTTCAAATAGGTGTCCTATTCAGGGATAAGCACTCTGTGGCCTCTTATTCTCTACACATTGGCCAACTGTGGGTTTCTGTGTTAATCACCATCTGGTGCATAAGGAAACATCTCTGGTGAAAGTTGAGAGATACATGCATCCTATGTATAGAAGTTGCATAGATGTGTCATTTAGTGTTACATATCACACAGCTATTTATACTCTTTGTTTGATTAGTTGTGGGGTTCTGTAATAGTCTCCATCTGTTGCAAAAAAGAAGCTTCTTTAATGACGGGTGAAAGGTACTTTGTAAATACGAGAATGAATATTTAGAAAATAGTAAGAAATTACATTGGACTAGGGATATGGCAAAAGTACATTTTTGTCTAGGATCTATTATCTGTCTATCCATATGTATTTGGCTTTGTTTACAGTACCACACATGAGTTCCCTCCCATTGAGCTCTCCCTTAATTCTAATTAGATAGCTGTTGATTACTCTCAAAATAAAAGTGCCACTACTATACCAATATCAATAGTTTGCTTGGCCAGTTATTGTTGTTTATTAGGCTTTAAAGCTGGGTTGAACCACTGACTATTTTTCTCCCTTGGCAGCTTGCAGAATATCCTCTGATAACATGAGAGCTAGTCTTCAGGGAGGAGACTTTACAGGTCAGTTCCAGCTTCATTGTTGCAAGTCCTATGTCCAAAGTATGACCCGTCTTCAGCAATAGGGCCTTACCTTCAAGTATTGGAGGTAATCAAGGGCTGTGACAAGAGCCTGTGTTATTTCAGGAGTCTCTTGGACTACCTTGACCAACAACTCGAAGGGAAGTTTCTCCTACCTGGCTGTTAGTTGTTATACCCATGCACTCATATGTTTATTGTATTTTCCAGTGTTACTTTAAACTAATATATTTCCCTCTGGTTTTTCATACCATCTAAGCATTATTTTTTCTCCTCTCACCCTATATAACCCTCTCTACTCCCCCACCCCAGTTAAAGTACTCCCTTCCCCCAATTTCCCCCTTAATAACACTTGTGTCTGATTATCACCCTCTCTTGAACTCCTTCTTCTCCTTTACTCCCATGGTTCTTTCCCGTTTTCTTGGCTCTTGTGGTTACATCAGGACATATGCTCCCATCTAGGGATTCGGAGCTAAGATCCATAAATGAGAGACTATATTTCACTTGTTTTTCTGAGTCCATGTTATTTCATTTAATATAAGAGTTTCTAGTTCTATTTCCCGGCAGATTTCATAATTTCCTTTTTCTTTACCCCTTAGTAGAAACATATTGTACCACATTTTCATTATCCATTCATCAGTTGAGGGGCATTTAGGTTGTTTAAATTTCTTAGCTATTGTGAAAAGAGCAGCAATAAACATAGCTGTGTAAGTATCTGTGTAGTAGGTTGAGTCCATTGGATATATGCCAAGGAGTGGTGTGACTGGATCATATGGTAGATTTATTTTTAGTTTTTAAAGAGTTCTCCTTCCTGATTTCCACAGCGGCTGCACCAGTTTGCATGTCCACAAACAGTGCATGAGAGTTATCCTTTCCTCACATCTACAATATTTGATGTCATTTGCTCTTTTACTCTTAGCCATTCTGACTGGGGTAAGATGAAAGATTAAAGTAGTTTTGATTTGCATTTCTTTAATTGCTAAGGATTTTGAACACATTTTAAGGTGCTATTTCTTCTTTTGAGGGATTCTGTTCAGATTCATAGCCAATTTTAATTGAGTCATTTGTTTACCTGCTTCTTGATTTTTTTGTTTTTTTGCTCTTTGTATATTCTGGATATCAATCATCCGTTGGCTGGATTCCCATTAAAGCAGGAACCAGACAAGGCTGTCTGCTCTCCCCACTCCTTTTCAATATAATATTTGAAATTCTAGCTAGAGCAATAAGATAACAATAAAATACGGAAAGTAAAGCAGTAATAATTTGTAAAGAAGAGGTCAAATGATCACTGTTTACAGATGATAGGATATCATACATAAGAGATCCCAAAAATTCCACCAGAAAATTTCTGGAAATTATCAATCCTTTCAGCAAAGTGGCAGGTTATAAAACAAACTTATACAAATCAGTAGCCTTTCTATATACCAATAACGGGCAACAAGAGAAAGAGTTCAAAGGAAAACTTCCATTCACAATCACCTTAAAAAATTAATATAGCTAAAGATAAACCTAACATAAGACATTAATGATCTATTCAATGTAGACTTTGAGTCTTTGAAGAAATAGATTGAGGAAGACAAAAGGAGATGGAAAGATCTCCCATCCTCACGGATTGGTAGAATCATTATAGTGAAAATATCCTACCAAAAGCAATTTACAGATTCAACGCAATATCAATTAAAATCCTTGTGACATTCTTCACAGAAATAGAAAAATCCATCCTAAAATTTATATGAAAACAGAAAAGACCCCAGACAGTCAAATCAATCCTGAGCACAAAGAGCAATGTTGTGGGATTAATATACTAGAACTCAATCTGTATTACAGAGCTATAGTCATAACAACAGCATGCTATTGGAAGGAAAGCAGACTTGTAGACCAGCGGAATAAAGTAGAAGGCTCAAACACAAGTAAATACAATTATAGACACCTGATATTTGACAACTATGCCAAGAACACTCACATACCATCTTCAACTTAGGGTGCAAGCAAAATTGGATCTCCACATGTAGAAGAATGAAATTAGACCCATACTTATCACCCTGCACAAAAAATCAACTCCAAATGGATCACACACTTCTAGCTGAATCCTGAAACACTGAAACGGTTAGAATACATAGGAAGTACCTCAAAGGATATAAGTGTAGGAAAGAACTTCTAAATAAGATGTCAGTCACTCGGGAATTAAAGTCAACAACTGACAAATGGGACCTCATTAAACTAAAAAGCTTCTGTAAAAGAAACAACCAATAGGGTAAAGAAGAAAACTACAGAGTGGGAGGAAATCTTCACCAGTTAGAACTCTTGACTTTAGGGAGAGGAGATGGAAAGATGCTAGAAAGGACAGGGAAGAGCCTCTGGATGACACCAAAGAAAATCTCCTGCATTGAGATTTTAAACTTAGAATTCAAAGGTTCCAATAAAGAAGGTATATTTAAAATTTTACATTTATGTATTTGTTTATTTAGGGGGTATTCATGTGGCAGAAAGCCCATATGGAGTTCAGAGGACAACCTGGGTGAGTCAGTTCTTTCTTTCTTCTATGTGGGGTTCAGGGAACAAACTCAGATTATCAGACTTCTTGGCAAGCACATATACCTGCTGAGCCACCTCACCAGCCCCAAAATGTATCTTTTAAAGCCTATGCTATGCCTCGACCTTCGGGTAAATTACTTTTCTCACATAATCAGTTAAATGATATGCCATGTCTCGTCTGAACAAAATGAAATTGATCCTTGTATTCACAGACATAAAGTCTGCAAATTTGTGGGTAATAATTGCATCCCTGTAGGATTGTTACAAAGTTTATGGGTGAAATACATTTAACCCTGTTTTCATAATATGAGTATTTGTTAAAATTTGGCTGCTGGATTGAAATAAAAGAAATTATTTAGGTTTAGTTAAGCAAAGTCCTGCTTCTGTGTTGGTATTACTAGCAGTTGAGTTATGAAACAAGGACAGCTATTGATCCTTTCCCTTGTCCTTAGAGGCCCAAGTTCAAGTACAAAAGAGGCTGCAGATAGTTGAAGAGGATGTACAAGTCGGAATTGCTCCTGAGTGCTTTTCCTGTACATAGATTATAAGTCTTTGTTGCCTCTCTTGTCCCCAGGGTAAGAGAAATCCCTTTAAAAGGAAATGAAAAGTCACAATGCTAGCCTGAGCAAGCTTTTATTCTCTCGGAAAAACATTTATAGCTATGGCACTATAGTGTGTTCTTAAGTGCAAAACTCATAGCCTTAAGGTCTGCCTTTTCATAGAATGGCATGAGGAAGGAGTCAGTACAGTTCTGAAATTTAAGATTTTATGAGTAGTCTAGTGCATAGAGGAAACACCCTCTGGGGGTGGACTATTTATTTGTACAAACAGTGATATCCCAAGTCTCTGGGAGACAAGACTTGCCAAGCACAAGAGTACTGTGATAACACTGCTTGTCAAGGTACTACTCCAGATCCATAGACTTATTTGTGTCCATCCCATGCCCATGAAACTGGGCTTCTGAGTGAAGCATGCAAGGTCAGTCTTACCCGGGGAATAGGAACAACTGTGCCTGCATGCACTGGAAACCAAATATATTAGTTACTTTTCTGTTGCTGTGATAAACTACAATAACCAAAAGCTACTTAGAAAAGGATTTATTTCAGTTTATAGTTCCAGAGGGGATATAATCTCTTATGTCTGAGAAGGCATGGCAGCAGGAGCATGGGGTCTGCCTGACAGTCTGGAAGCAAAAAGATCATATTTTATCCACACATAAGAAGGAGAGAGAGAGAGAGAGAGAGAGAGAGAGAGAGAGAGAGTAAGAAGTAGAGTCAGGCTATAAAGCCTCAAAGTCTGCCCCTAGTGGTATACTTCCTCCAGTACAGTTCTACCTCCTAAAGGCTTCATAATTTTCCCAAGCAGACCCACCAGTGGGGACCAACTGTTCAAATACTTGAGTTTATGAGGAATATTTCTCAATCAAATCACTACACAAAGCCAGTGATATCTGTCCCTAAATTAGAATGACTTCAAGCAAAACTCAGTACTAGGATTCCTTGGGCTATAAGTAATAAAAACACAATTCAAACTGAATTACAACTTAGGAAGTTTATTGATACATACATAAAATAAGAGGAAGATGGATCTGGTTATAGGGATGGATGACTCCACGGATACCTTCAGGAATATCTCTCTCTGTGTCTCTGTCTCTCTGTATATATGTGTACCATTAAAGAGAGAGGGAAGAACGAGAAAGAGAGAAATCAAGACACAGAGTGATACACCCAAATCTTACATACAAAATTCAATAAGTTTTCATAAATGTGTACAACTCTTTACTCAAGATGCCAATCTAACTTTGAACATTCTCTCATGTTTCACTGATGGACACATCAATTCTAGACTACAGCCAAAAGCACAAGTCTCACCAAAATTTCAAATGAAGTTTATACACTCACTAATAGATGCCTTCTTCTATGCTAAACACTTAAATACCTTCTCCAATGTTTAATTAACCAACATTAATTGACTTAATAATTTATCTAACCCAAATGTATGAGTGCCTTATAGTCTCATTAAACTGTGACAGCTTTTGTATGTTTGGCAGTTAGATGGTGACAGATTGATAAATGTGGCATTTTGATGTTTATAACATTTGGTATTTTAGGACTATTTTTTAAATTTAGTTGTGCTCTGCATTAACTTAACTTGCTGTAGATGCTTTGCTAAAAATAATTGTTTATCAATTTTACATAAATAGAATTGTGTGAATATTCACTTATAAATGAAAAACAATGATTTCCACCACTTTGACCTGTAGAAAGGAAACAGACCTTGACAGAACATAATGAGACATCTGTATTCATAACTGTCTTCACCATCACTGTCTGAAGAGCCATCAGTCCTCATTTACTCTGTTAAATGACAATAAGTGAGGCTAAAGTAAATCTGAATCAAAGTTCCCAGGTCACCCAGGTTACTGAGTTTATAGACCACATCACAACATTATTTAAAACAACTATAATTTTAGGACCTGTTGTACAATAACAAGAACTAGTAGTTAGACTTATCATTTTGCATTTCCCATGATACTTAAAGGTTAGTCCTCAGGAAAGGTGAACTGAGCAGTCATGCCGACATGTGAGGTGGTGGGTACACTCACTGAACAAACAAATTCAAAAACATCTACATATTGAGACTGGTTGCAGAGCCAAATGTGAAAAGCCTTCTCTCTTAATTCAATTAGTTCATTTTTTTAAGTTACTGTTCTTCATAATTTAACTGGAAGGTGAATTTTAGAAAATGACAACCACAAAGAACATAATAGAAACTGACACTAAAAATGTTTTGATGCTAGAAATTTTCAAATGCTGTCACCTACATCCAAATCATTTTCAGAACCCAGGGACACAGGAACATCTGTGTCCATGGAGAACAACCTTCCTGCCCTTGAGCTTGACTAGCTCTATTTTTACCTGCTGTATCATAGGTTCTGCTTCAAGAGATAAGAGGTCACTATCCTAGGCTATGCATCATAAAGCCAATTTGTTCAATAGAGGTATCACACCACCAGTAGTATCTAGCTATAATAAATTTGACTGGTATTTTTAAACACAGAGGAAAAATATAAACTGGAGTACTGGGATGACTACAGGCTCAGTTACTAGGATTGAAAGCAAGTAGTGACACTAAGGTATAATGATTTAAAACAGTGTAGTATTGGCTTAAGGATTCACATATATACCAGAGGAATAAAACTGAAAGTCTAGATATATTCCTAGCTCTACTCCCTACAAAGGTACCAAGTTCATTCAATAAGCAAAGACTAGCCTCTTCAACATATCATACCAGGGCAAATTTATTTTGACATGTAAAAGGATAGGGTAATCCTTCATATCACATCAAAAACCAAAATGTGCTGTCAACACAGATATCAGAGCTAAAATCCTTAGAAAAGATGAAGAATTAATTGTGAATAATCATGGGTGTGTCAGTGGATTCTTAGATATGTACCCCAAGGCTTAAAGAGAAAGGAAAAAAAATACATAAATGAGATACCTTTAAAATGAAGACTTCTGTACTTCAAAGGACACTATCAAGAAAGGAAAAGATAATCTAGAGCTGAGAAATCTTTGTCTGATCTGATCTATATCTATATCTATCTACATCTATATCATCTATATCTATATCTATATCTATCTTTCTATATTTATATATCATATCCAATATGCTCTTAAGGTCCAGAATATATGAAGAGTTCCAACCACTCACTTACAAAAAGACAACTCAAACCAAAAATAAGCAGAAGATGTAAAGGGACATTGATTCAAAGAAAAGATATAAATGACTGGTAGAACCAGTGAGGGACAACTCCTTGTGTCCTACAGTACCTATATTTTAAAAATGATAACAAGAACTGAGAGAATGCTTACGGATCAGAACCCTGGAGCCTTGCATGAGTGAAGGTAAAATCGTATAGCCTCCTTGGGAAACAATTTAGTTTCTCCGCAAAGAGTTCAAAAAAGAATGATCATATAACCTTCCCATTTCACTCTCTAGTGTACACTTCAGAGAATTAATAATAGGGACTTAAAACCATGTATAAACATGTTCACAGCATTATAATCACAGTACTCAAAAGGTGGAAATAAATGCTCATCAACAGATAAATGGCGAAGCCAAACAAAACACATGCGTACAGCTGAATTTTATTTAGCCTTAAGAAGGAGTAAATATCTGATATATGCTGCAGTATGGATAAACCATGGACACACTATGCTCACAGATGTATTGTGATTTGAAACTGAAGTATCCCTATTTGGTAAAGTGCTGAACCTTCAGGAGGTGGAACCTTCCTGCAGGGAGCCACACTTCCTGCTCACTTTCTGCTTTCTTAGTTCAGATGCAAAGTGATCACTACTAGCTTTGCTCCTGCTGCCATGCCTTCCCCACCAACACAGAGTGCATCCCCCGGAACTGTAAGTAAAAATAACCCCCTTTCCTCTTAAGTTGCTTTGGTCAGGGTCTTTTATCCCTGCAATAGAAAGTAACTACTATGGAAGAGTGGGTGGAAAGAATGTAAGAGCTGACAGATGAGGAGGAGAGCTGTGAAATGCAGACCTCTGGACATGATACAGCTGCCGTACACATTAACTCACAGTAGCTCAGTTACCTGCACAAGAACTACACAAGATCAAAACAGTCAAAACCCCAGCAAGGATGGAGGAGGGTCCCAAAGACCCCATCCTATTAGCAGTTGATAATTGCTGAAAGAGAATCTCTCTCCTTTGGGACCTGACAGCTGGTAGGTTTGCCCAGGCCCCAGTGGATGGCCACACACCCATGTACATATGGGCTTCACTAATTGGAGTCAGGTAGTTATTAATAACAAAAAAGAAAGACATGAAGTTGGAAAGGTGACAGGCAGGGGGCACGAGAGGGAATTGGAGGGAGGGAATGATGAATGGATATAATCAAAATACCATGTATAATGGCTGGAAAGATGGCTCAGCAGTTAAGAGCTTCTGCTGTTCTTGCAGAGAACTCAGGTTTGGTTACCAGCACCCATATAGTGGCCAGCAACCATCTGTAACTTTAATTACAAGGGCTCTGACTCCATCCTCTGGCCTCCACAGGCACTAGGTATATATGTGGTACATGTTTATATATGTAGACAACACTCATACTCATAAAATAAAAATAAATCTATAAAAATATATTGTAGAAATGCAAGAAATTTTCAAAGAAGAAATTTTAAAAATACTATAAAAAGAAAGGTAACTAATGTAGAACCTGTGCCTTAAACATATTTTGTGAAGCCATTCATATAAAATACTGAAAATGAACAAATTAAAAGACAGAAAGATGAAAGATTGGTAGGGGCTGGAATTGGAGCAATGGGCAATAATTGTTGAATAGTTCACAGTTTTGTTTGAAGTAAGGGAAAGATTTTCACATAATAAAGATGTTTGAACAACATTATGAATATAATTGTATGCTGAGCAATGTTACAAATGGGTCCAATTTTTTCACATCCTCACCTACTCTTGCACATTATTAATAGTAATGCAGAACGGTGCAGGTGTTCAAGAAAACAGTACAGTGGCTCCTCTTTACAGTACAGCTATGATCTTGTGATACATCAGTCCCACTTTGAGGTATACATTCAAAGGAAATGAAACCAGGGTCTGAAGAGTGACATCATTTTCATGTTCATTGAAGCACTGTTCACAGTGGCCAAAGTATGCAGACAACCCAAATGTCCTTCATCCTGTGAATGAACAAGTAAAATGTGGTACAATGGAATTTATTCAGCCTTAAAAAGGAAGGAAACTCTGCAATATGCAAGAGTGTAGATAAGTCCTGAGGTCATTATGCCAAGTGAAATAAGCCAGTTACAGAAAGAAAAGTGCTGCATGATTCCACTTATATAAGGTATGTAAAACTGTCAAATTCACAAAATTAAAGGGTAGAACTGGAATTGCCAAGGGGCACAAGGACCAGGAAAGGGGAACTGCTATCAGTGGACATAATTTGAGCAAAGATGAGAAAGTTCTAGAGATGTGTTTTACAACTTTGTATCTATAGTGAACAATATATATTGTGCCCTTAAATTTTTATAGGGCCAATGAGATGGTTCAGTGGGTAAAGTAGTTTGGAGCCAAGCCTGATGACCTGAGATGGATTCCTGGGACCCACATAATGAAAGAGGGTACTGATTCCCACAATTTGTCCTCTGATAGCCACATGCATGCCATGGCATGTACACACACACAAAATAAATAAATGTATTAAAATTTAAAATTATAGATTTCATGTGTTCTTGACAAAATAAAACTTTTAAAACCACTCAAATGGCCAATTTGAATGCATGAACTATGGCTATTAACTACCAGTTATGAAGTAAACCTTGATAAGCCTCAGGGCTTCTAGCCTTTGTAGAGATACTGAGTACGTACTTATTGTTTATGATTTTGATGAAGGAATATGGTATGAGACAATATATTGAATTTGTCTATATCTTACATCCTACCCACAGCCAACCAACAATAGTCACATCAGTTTCCTTCCCTCCATTCACCTCCACCAGTGTCACTACCTTGCTATATCTTCAGCCTCACCACACCTAGCAGGACCTGTTTTCTAACCACATTTCATTGCACTTCAAGATGTGACTATGAAGCTCAGGGTCTTCCTTCTTACTCTGCCTTTCTCCTTCACGGCTATTGAACTTTATTTGAGAATCAGATGCTGATTTGGGCATCCTGAAATGTGACATGCCACCCCCACTACTTCTTGCCTAGACTCCTTTGCCTGGCTATTAGGAGAAGGCAGTACTGACTTATGCCCTGAAGGGTTTGTGGAGACGCTGAAAGAGATGTTTGGAGGTATTTTAATAAAATTCTCTATCCCTTTGTTTCTTGAGGAGACATTGATGGACAAACCAGAAACCACTCCCATTTAAGGGGGCACTATCTCAGGGAAGCAACCAGAACTCATTCCTTATCTATTCCTGTCTAGGTTTGACCTTTAAAACACAAATATTGGGACCATTTCTGTCAAATACTGACCTATAGTTAAGCAGCAATAGGCTTGCATCATGACTTCATAAAGAGCAGCCTATCTGTGGTTCAGTCCTGTTGGGGGATAAGCTACAAGAGAGACACAATGCACACATGCCCCAGTTCTGACCGCAAAGTGATTGATTCTCTCCATCACTGGGAATACAGTGATTACAACAAACACCTTTAAAATGAATTCTGAAAAAAACACCTAAAATGTTAACAAAGCTATATAGTAGATATAAAATTATACTTGAGACCTTTATGTAGCTTTCAAAAATCAATAAACATATTTTACTATTTTGAACTTTGTCCTCTTAATTTCTCTTTCTGAATAACTTGATATTTTAAGTGTGCTTCAAGGTATAAAAACTTTGATTGAGAATTATGCTATGGGGCTGGAGAGATGGTTCAAAGGAGAAAAAAAGCACAAGCCTGGAGATCTGAGTTCAGATCCCCAGAATTCATATAAAAGCCAGACAACAGTGCAATGTCATTGTCTCCTACGATGAGATAAAAGGTCAAGATAGAAGTATCCAAGAAGTTTGTGGGCCTGTTGTGTGTAGCCTGAAAGTTGTTTCTTACTTCTGCATGCATGTTGTGGAATATGCAGGCTCCTACACCCACACAAGAATACACACACACACACACGTGTGCGCACAAAGTATACATCCAGATATCACATGCACATACAATTTTTAAGAGTTATACAATATTCTAAATTAAAAGATCAAGCATAAGGACTGACTCTAGTAAAATTATCTAAGAATCCTTTTCATTTCATGGATATAAGAACCTCACTTTGACTAAGTTAAATATTTTACGTAAGTGGCTCATGTAAGTGGCTCACATAACCAAAAATTCCAGAGTTCTGTCTTCAGGCACAGCTGGATCCAGGAGTTGACAGGCAGCCGTGGGCCTCACCTTTGTTTGCTTTTTCTTTCTTTTTTTGACTGGTGGTTTTATTTAGAATTTTATTTTCATAAGCATCTCCTTGTCAATTGAAGCTTAAAAAATTAAAACCACAATTACAACTGTTTTTGGATTCCTCATTTCATCATTCCAAAGTGGTTAGGAAAATAGGCCACACTGGTCACACTTGTGTCATCAACTCATCCTTTGACGCAGGACTTTAATCTCATTCCAAGACCGAAAGTGACAGGAAACCTCCCAACCCCCCAGGCTGCTGCTTCTAGAAGAGCAAATGCTGGGGAAGATCAGTCTCAACGTTTAGGGCCAAAAGGCTTGGTTTTAACAGAGAAAATGACCCCTCTCATTTCAGTTTCTCAGTGACTAAAAACCCCAGTGTGACAGTTCTATATCTGCGCTTCTCCATCTGTGGTGTTGGAATCTTCCGTTACCTGGCATGTAGGCATGCTATTTACACTTAATTCTGCTAAAATGCTTAGGGCAGGAAACATGTTATATAAATGCAAAGTATCAATAAAAAATATACAGAAAGAGGTATTCCCCAGTTTATAGAGGCAACAGCCAGCTGGCAGAGATACATCAAATGCTATAAAAGAAATGCTAATTTCTTTTCCTGCTTCACCATATAATTTAAAAATTGCTTTCCCTACATCCTATATTTTAGGGTTATATTTTCTCTCAAAATGTCTGCACTTCAATCACTGGACTCTCCAAAGGTTATCATAACATGCTTTTTCTTTTCAACAGAGCCACTTCTAGAGGACAACAGCAGAGTTTGGTAGAATTCCAGTACAGCGACAGAATTCTCTTTGCCTTCACTCTTAGACCTAAGCAAATTGATTTTTCAAGTGCCTCCGATAAAGGATGACAGTTATCTCTCAAAATGTCTGCACTTCAATCACTGGACTCTCCAAAGGTTATCATAACATGCTTTTTCTTTTCAACAGAGCCACTTCTAGAGGACAACAGCAGAGTTTGGTAGAATTCCAGTACAGCGACAGAATTCTCTTTGCCTTCACTCTTAGACCTAAGCAAATTGATTTTTCAAGTGCCTCCGATAAAGGATGACAGTTATTTGGGTGGTTTTTTTTTTTTTTTTAAACTTAATAAAGAGAAGTGGTTTGGGTTAAAGGTATAAATTCCCCCCATTTAGTCACAGAAACAAAGTCTAGGGCTTACCAGCATACAGGGAAGATGAGTGCAAAGCCAACACTGCACAGATTCTCACAGGATGAGCCACAGGAACCTCGCCTGATGGCTGATCGATGAGACAGTAAAGGTTAGAAGAATTACTAATGTGCACACAGAAGAGCAAAGGACAGTGGGAAAGGCAGCTGAACTCTTTGGGTGATTTCCTTCATAAATCTCAACATGAAATGGCTACATGAAATGAATTATCACTTTCAGCTGTAGGTGCAGACCAAAGGGCACGCCAATGTTTTTCAGTTAGTGAACTAAGTCCTTGTTTGTGGTGCTGGCTTTCCATTTTTGCTATGTTTCCACCATTACTTTCAGCTTCAGTGGTAAAAATGAATTTTTAGACTTTAATTTTAAAATTTTAATTTAATGTGTATATATCTTTTGCCTGCATGTAAGAGTGCTATTTGTGTATAGTGTCTGATGAGGTCAAAAGAGGATGTCAGATCCCATGGAACTGAAGTTACAAGTGGTTGTTAGCTGCCATGTGGGTGCTCCAAACTGAACCCAGGTCCTCTGCAAGAGCAGCCAGGGCTCTTAACTGCTGAGATTTCTCTCAAGACCTTGGACTAAAGTTTTTAAGCAATGATGTAGAAACCTAATTTTCATTAATAGAGTCAGTGAGCAAGCAGATTAAAGTTTTATTTTAAAAATGAATATAGGGTAAGTCAAAGGTCCTGCTCGACCATTGTTGGCTCCTCTTGGAAGCATGGAGGAAATGATTCCTCCGTGTTGACCCTCCTCTTTATAGACTGGACACTGGCTCAAGTCCATCTGGTGGGGTCTCCTCAGCTTCCTTGATCAAGAGGCCAGATGACCCACCACCATTACAGGACATTTTACGCGATGCTCATAGTCCCTGGGAACTAATCGACCCAGGAGGGCAAGGAGCAAAAAGTGTCCTTTGAATCCCTCTGACCCAATTAGTATAGATCTCAAGGTATGTCTGTTAAACATCCAAGAAGCTTAGTTCCACCATTCTGGCATTTTTAATTACTGTGTGTCTT
>NW_008356458.1:1908166-1909577 GCF_000622305.1 Nannospalax galili
TTATTCACAGTATTAAAAATAAACTTTTCAATTGATGTTCTTTTATAGTAATCTAATTGCAATGGATTTTATTGATGTATCTGTGACTTGTAAATGACATGAAGACTTATATAGAAATCATTTAATTTATGTCTTATAGGGTTTATACTGAGTACAATATTGTATAACTGTATTAATTCAACTGTAAACCTAAAAATTTACAGCCAAATTTGAAAGAGATGCATCCTACCTCAGGAAAACGTTATTGAATATGTCAATTGTGTTATAATGATATGCTTCTTCTAAGTATGTTGTTATTAAATAAATCATTTTTAAAAATTAAAAAAAAATGAATATAGGGGACCGAGAGATAGCTCAGCCGCAGATAAGAACATTTGCTGCTCTATCTTGAAGACTTGAATTTAGATCCCAGAACTCAAGTTGTGTGGCTTACAAACTCACATAACTCTAACCCCAAGAGATCCAAGGCCCTCTTCCAGCCTCTGTGGGCACCCACACATGTGCATATACTCACACACATACATACATAAGAAATAAAAAGACATAATATCAGATGTGTATGACCCTCGCGGTGTGGTGAGTTTTTTGACTGGCTTTGCATTTGTCAAATGTTGGATACCACTTGCCATCTGAAAAATGAGGAAACCAAGGCAGAGAGAAGTTCTGGAAATTTCTCATGGTTTTACAGAGACAGATGAGTAGATGAACAGAACAATGAATCAATCTGCAATGAAGTTTACTAGAAAATTATCAGCAGTTGTCTCTGGATATTTGGGTAGGACACATTGAGAACACATTTGAATAACTCACTTTAAAAAGATGTAAACTGTGGTGCTGGAAAGAATGCTCAGCAGCTAAAATCACCGGCTGCTCTTACAGAGGACTCAGGTTTGACTCCCAGCACCCATATAAAGATAACAGTTCAAAATTCCAGTTCCAGGGGACCTGACACCCTCATCTGATTTCTGAGGACATTGCATGACACAAGTGCATTTACATACATGCAGGCAATACACTCATATACATAAAAATAAAATAATAAAATTATGTAAAATGTAAGGATTGAAGAGACATCTCAGTGCTTCAGAACATGCATTACCCTTATTTTTAAGTTTATTGAATCTTTGAGAATTTCATACAATGTATTATGATAACATTAAGATCCCTCCCCCATCTACTCCCCAACTTAAAAAAACCATAAATTTATGAAACCTATAAATTTCTTTAATCATTATTTATTTTTTTAATTTTTAATAAGTATATGATTAGGAAAAGCATTTCATTACAGATTTAACATATTCAATACTACACTCCAGAGCAAGACTACATCTCTTTCACAAGTGGCTGCAAGTTTCTAGGTTCACAGTTGAATTAATAGTTATACAATATAAAACTCAGTATAAGCCCTGTA
>NW_008356458.1:1909784-1919351 GCF_000622305.1 Nannospalax galili
AGTCATCAGGTAGATTTCAATGGTAATGTTTATCACCTCTACTAATTAACATGACATAAATTTCTACACTTCCTCCTCAAATATAATACATTTTTTAAAATTTGTTGATTTTTTTTGGTGTGTGTGTGTGTATCACACAGAATATCCGAAACCATCTTATTCAACTACACACCCACTTTCCACATGGGACCCTCCTATAGCCTCCTTCCCCCACTAGAGCCCTTATACTCTGATATCCCTGCTACTGTCTGCTGTGTTGTTGGCACCCCAGGCCATTCCCCACTACTTGCCCTTCTGGTGAATCTAGTCAACCTATCTAGAGGTCTTTGTTTTAGGAGGGTCAGCTGTTCCTCATCTAGCAGCAATCGGTTATCAATATTCCTTTAGATAAGATTGGGGTCTGCTGTTCATTTTCGTCTGCTGTTCTAGTTCTATGCTGGGTTACTATCTGGGAGTCTCTTGGGCCACCCTGGCCAACAACTCGCAAGAAGGTATCTCCTATCTGGCATTGTTGCTTGTTATGTATCCTTTAGCTATGCATATGGACTCTGAAAAAATTATATTGGCCCCTTTAATCTTTAGTTATACTTTCCTTTTGGGTGTTTAAGGCCATACAGTTGGCCCAGATAAACCAATTTATTTTTACTCTTAAGGTCGTTTGAGGATCTGTTCCTCAGGGGTCACCAAGAAGGTATCTCCTATCTGGCATTGTTGCTTGTTATGTATCCTTTAGCTATGCATATGGACTCTGAAAAAATTATATTGGCCCCTTTAATCTTTAGTTATACTTTCCTTTTGGGTGTTTAAGGCCATACAGTTGGCCCAGATAAACCAATTTATTTTTACTCTTAAGGTCGTTTGAGGATCTGTTCCTCAGGGGTCACATGGGCTTGGGAGGAGCCCCTGGCTCCTTTCTTTCACCAGTTCCACCTATGTGAAAATAATTAAAAGGTCCTGCTCGACCATAGTTGGCTTCACTTGGAAGCATGGAGGAAATGATTTCTCTGTGTGGACCCTCCTCTTTGTAGACTGGACACTGGTTCAAGTCCATCTGGTGGGGTCTCCTCGGCCTCCTTGATCAAGAGGACAAGTGACCCACCACAATTACAGGACATTTTGAGAGATGCTCATAGTCCCCTGGAACTAGTCAACGTAGGTGGCCAAGGAGCGAAAACTGTCCTTTATGTCCCTCTGACCAAATTATTATAGGCCTCAAAGTATGTCTGTTAAACATCTAAGAAGGTTAGCTCCACCACTCTGGTACTTTTAATTACTATGTGGCACATAGATAAATCTTGGGCAAAGACCAATTGTTCTCAGATAAACCTTACCAACATGATGTAAACTTTTATGCTTCCTCCTCAAATATAATACTTTTTTTTTAATTTGTTCATTTGTGTGTGTGTGTGTGTGTGTGTGTGTGTGTATCACACAGAATATCCGAAACCATCTTATTCAACTACACACCCACTTTCCACATGGGACCCTCCTATAGCCTCCTTCCCCCACTAGAGCCCTTATACTCTGATATCCCTGCTACTGTTTTTATCTCTCACATTGTCACTCCCCTCCATCATGGTTTTTCCCACTTAAGGTGCCCCCATTTCCCCCCTTTCTCCCTTAATAATACCCTTCTCCTATGGTCCTACCTCTCTTGAGCTCCTTCTTTCCCCTTAGCCCCCAGGTTCTTTGTATACCCTTCCCTCCCCCCTCCCTTAAACTAACCTTTATTTTACTCATATCTCCCTTATTAAGGCCCATTTCCTACTGTTCTCTTTCAGGTCCTTTCTTTTCCTTTACCTCCCTGTTTCCTTTCCATTATCCTGGTTCCTGTAGTTATGTCTGGTTGCATATTTGTTTATCAGAATCTGGTTCTAGGATCCACATATGAGGGAGAACATATGTCGATTTTTTTTCTGAGTCTGTGTTACTTCACTTACTATAACAGTTTCTATCCATTTACCTGCAAATTTCATGATTTCATCTTTCTTTATTGCTGAGTAAAACTCCGTCATATAAATGAACCACATTTTCATTATCCATTCCTCAATTGATGGACACTTAGGTTGCTTCCATCTCAGCTATTGTGAAAAGAGAAGCAACATGGATGCACAAGTGTCTCTGCAATAGGATGAGTTCTTTGGGTATATGCCAAGGAGTGGTATAACTGGGTCAAATGGCAGGTTCATTTGTAGTTTTTTAAGAGTTCTCTACACTGCTTTCCATAGGGGTTGAACAAATTTGCAGCTCCACCAGCAGTGGATGAGTGTTCCCCTCTCGCCACATCCTCTCCAACATTTGGTATCATTTGTTCTCTTGATCTTAGGCAGTCTGACTGGGGTAAGTTTGTTCTCTTGACCTTAGCCAGTCTGACTGGTGTAAGATGAAATCTTAAAGTGGTTTTAATTTGCATTTCCCTAATTATTAGTGATGTTGGACATCTTTTAAGATGCTTCATAGCTATCTTTACTTCTTCTTTTGAGAACTCTCTGTTCAGCTCCTTAGCCCATCTTTTAATTTGGTTACTTCTTGTCTTGATTCTCTGTTTTTTGAGTTCATTATTGTCTTAGTTTGTTTCTCCATTGCGGTGACAAAACACTCTGACCAATTCCAACTTGGGAAGGAAAGGGTTTATTCAGCCTACAACTCCCAGGTCACAGTTCACCAGGGAACCCAAGGTAGGAACTCAGGGCAGGAACCTGGAGGTAGGAGCTGGAACACAGGCCTTAGAGGAATGCTGCTTACTGGCTTGCTTCTCTGGCCCCTACTCAGCCTGCTTTCTTATGCAACACAGGCCCACCTGCCCTGGGGTGGCACCACCCACAGTGGGCTGGGACCTCCCAAATCACTCATCAAGAAGATGCCCCTCAGACATGGCCACAGGCCAGTCCAATAGAGGAAATTCCCCATCCAAGGCTCCCTCAACCCAGGTGTGTCAAGTTGACACTAAAGCTATCCAGCACAATTGACCCCTTGTCAACTTGACACACAAACACGTCACTATTAAACCATAAGCTTTCCAATTCTTGTCCCTAAGATATGATGTTAACATTAATATCAAAACATAAGACAGTATGACCTTAAAAACCCCACTGTCCTTAAAAAAATCCAAACATTTAAAAGTCCACAGTCTCTTTTAAAAGTCTCAACTGTGGGTGGGCTTCTGTAAAATCCAAAACAAGTACTGTCTTATTTCAAAGGGAAGAATCAGGCATACCTAAGCAAAACCAAAGTCCAGCAAAGTAGCTCAAGGCTGGACATCCGGGATTCACTCATGATCCTCTGGGCTCCAAAGGGTACTGGCAGCTCCACTGCTCTGACTCTGCAGTCCACAGCACACTCAGCTCATCTCGCAGACCCAGGTCAGCTCCATTCCACACTCACTGCTGTCCTTGTTGGTTGTCCCATGGTCCCGGCAACTCCAAAAAGCTGGGGTCTTCACTGAAACTGAGGCTACACCTTCACCAATAGCCTCTTCTTGCCTCTTGGGCTGCAAAGCCTCAGATTCACTCCATGACCCCTTCAATCCTGGGGTCTTCGCTGCAGCTGAAGCTGCACTTTCACCTATGTCCTTTCCTGGCCTCTGTGTACCAAGCCTCAGCTGCTCTCTGTGAGCCCTTCATGCTTTCAACACCAGATACATGCAGGAAACTCTTTATATTACCAAGTCCTGCTTCTAGCTTGAGATGGAGGCTTCAGTCCCCTCTGTGTGCTGACCCTGAGGAAATACCTCCCAGAAGATTTCATCTCAGTGATGCTGGTCTCTTGTTGCTTACAGCTGATTTTTCAGCCCCAGCTAACCAGCATCAATTGTCCTCCCAGAAGACTTCACCACAGTGATGCTGGTCTCTTGTTACTTACAGCTGATTCTTCAGCCCCAGCTAACCAGAACCCACAGATTCTCAATTCAAAATATCATAGGAACAGCCCTGATAGTCTCGGCTTCCTTTGAAGCTTCACAAGCCAGGCCTCCATCATCTACAACTCTTTCAGCATAACTGTTACAAGCTCCACAGCAATAAACTCTGAGCACACAATGGCTTTGCCAGCTCAAAGTTTTCAAACACTTCCACAGTCCTCCCCAAAACACCAAGGTCAGGTCTGTCACAGCAATATCCCAATCTCTGGTACCAATTTCTGTCTTAGTTTGTTTCTCCATTGCTGTGACAAAACACTCTGACCAATACCAAATTGGGGAGGAAAGGGTTTATTCAGCCTACAACTCCCAGGTCGCAGTTCATCAGGGAGCCCAAGGTAGGAACTCAGGGCAGGAACCTGGAGGCAGGAGCTGGTGCACAGACCATGGAGGAATGCTGCTTACTGGCTTGCTCCCCTGGCCCCTGCTCAGCCTGCTTTCTTATGCAACACAGGCCCACCTGCCCAGGGGTGGCACCACCCATAGTGGGCTGGGCCATCCCACATCACTCATCAAGAAGATGCCCTTCAGACATGGCCACAGGCCAGTCCAATAGAGGCAATTCCCCAACCAAGGCTCCCTCAACCCAGGTGTGTCAAGATGACACTAAAGCTATCCAGCACAGTTATATATTCTGGTTATTAAATGTCTGTCAGATGTGTCACTGGTGAAGATTTTCTCCCATTCTGTGGGTGGTCTGTTGGCTTCCCTGGTTGCCTCCTTTGATGTACAGAAGCTTTTTAGTTTAATGAGGTCCCATTTGTTAATTCTTGGCCTTGTTTCCCCTAAAATTGTTTTTTAAAGTTTTAATCTTTTCTGAAACAGGATCTCCCTGTAAAACCAGCTGGCCGGGAACTCACTATTTAGACCAGGCTGGCCTCTATTTCACAGAGATCTGTCTGCCTCTGCCTTTGCTTCCCAAGAGCTGGGATTAAAGATACCACTACAACACCCAACCTATATTTCATTTTTAAATATATTTGTATTGAATTTTGTGTATTTTGTACATAACATCTTAGTCATCTTTATACCCTCCTCCCCATTGGTCCCCATAACCACGCCCCACACTGGATTTCATGCATTCTGTCATTTATGTTAAAGCATATCAAGTTAAGGTTTGTGTCCACTGACATTCCTCAGTGCAAGTTCATCCACTGGGTCTAGTCAGCCTATCTAGTGTTATTCCCTTAAAGACTTTTTTAAAGGCCAATTGATTCCATTTTTATTTAATTTTTGAGAATTTCATGCAATTCATCTTGATCATATTTAGACTCCCTTTACCTATCTCAACCCTCCTAAAGGACCCCCTCTGGATTTCATGCAATCCATGGTATGTGTTAAGGCTTGTAGAGCCATGTTTGCATCTCCAAATGTCCCCTGATATGAGTCCATCCACTGGAGTCTAGTCAACCTATTTAGAGTCACTCACTTAAAGAAAACCAACTCTCCCTCTCCCTGTAGTCATCAGGTGCCAATAGTTCCTCAGCTGTCTGTGGTTTCTTACCCATTTCCCCACTTCTATGCTGGGTTTTTGTCTGCTTTGAGCTTGCATGGGTTTTGTGCATGCTGTCACCATTGCTGTAAATTCCTAGGAACAAGTTCCCAGAAGCCTGGAAAACTCTATTTCCTTGAGCTCATCCATCACCCTTGGTTCTTACAGTATTTTCACCCCCTCTTCTGCAGCGGTCCCTGAGTTTGGTGGCAGAGGTTTGATAAAGGTGTCCAATCTAGGGACAAGTACTCTGCAGTCTTTTATTCTCTGCATTTTGACCACTTGTGAGTTTCTGTGTTAATCACTTTCTGTTACATGAAGAAGTTACACTGGTTCATGTCTCCTGTTTTGCTATGTTTCCTGAGTCTAAAGTATAAGAAATTGCATTGTAGATGTGTCACCTTGGGATGTGTATATCACAGATACTTATTCTCTGGGTGTTTGACCAATTGTAACACTCCATAATAGTTTCCATCTGTTGCAAAAAGAAGATTCTTTGATGAGTGGTGAAAGGACTTGTCTGTAAATAGAAGAATACATATTTAGAGTACAGTAAGAAATTACATTGGTCTAGGGATGTGACAGAATGAGGATTTTTTTCCTGAGGATCAATTACCTCTCCAGCCATGGGTAATTAATGCACTCAGCTATGTTTACAGTACCATGTGTGAATTCCCTCCCTTTGCGCAGGATGTAATTCCAATTGGATAGCTGTTGATTATCCCCTAAATAAAGGTGCCAGTACTTTACCAATAGAGATAATATGCTGTGCCAGTCATGTTTATTAGGGTTTTCTTCCTTGGCAGCTTACATAGTATCTTCTGAGACTACAAGGGCTAGTCTTCAGTGAGGTGACTTCCAGGTCAGTTCCAGCTTGATCGCTTCAAGTCCTGTGTCCAAAGGATGCCCTGTCTTCATCAATAGGGTCTTACCTTCAAGTTCTGGGAGGCAAGGAAGGGTTGTGCCAATAGCCTGCATTATTTTGTAAGTCTCTTGAGCTACCTTGAGCAACAACTCAAAGGAAGGTTATCGTGCTTGGCACTGTGTTTTTTTGTTACATGCACTCATATATACATGCACTCATATATCTGTAATATAATGCATATTTACCAGTAGGCTTTTTGAACTAATACATTTCCCTCCAGTTTTTCACACCTGAGTTTTGGTTTCCATCACCCATATCAGTTGTTCCAGGGATGTCTGTAAGTCCAACTGCAGAGAATATGATGCTCTCTTCTGGCCTCTGTGGGCACCTGCACTCACATCCACATGACCCCACACAGACACTCCCGTACATCTAATTTAAAAAATAAAAGGTCAATATGCGTCTCACCCTTGATCTTTAAGGGAATGGTGATAGAAAGGCTGAACAGGCACCAGGAGAGGAACTCACACAGAGGGACATTTGGGGACACAAAGTTGACTCCATAGGCCTTAACATATATGACAAAATGTATGAAGTCCTGTAGGCAGACTGTGGAGGTACAGAGAGGGAAGGGGGACTAAATATGATTAGGATGTGTTGTATGAAATCCACATTTTCAATAAAAAGGTAAATAAATATATTTACAGAAACTATAAGCTGTACTTCTCTCCTAGTATCCTATTTTCCTTATTCATCTTCTTAGTGAATGGAGCACTACATGTGCAGTCACGGGGCGGGGGGGGGCTTAGTTAATTTTGCTTCCCACCTGGCTCCACACCAACTCCTTCTTCTCACTGCCCTTTCTTCACATCTTTACCAATCTAATTAATGCACTCAGCATCTTCTGAAGCAGTACTGTGATTTTTTTCTGAACTACGGCATTTGGTCTATTCACTCTTCTCACTGTTCCCTTTTTATGTATGCCCCATCTTGCCTCCAGAGATATGTTTAGACAAGAATGATTGTATCATGATCCCACTTTAAATTTTTATTTTTGGTTACTTTTCTCCCTTGGCAACTTGCACGGCACATTCTGTTACTACTAGAGTTATTTCTCAGGAAAGAGGCTTACAGGCCAGTTCTAGCTCGATCCTCCAAGTTCTGTTGGAAATGTGTGGTGCCTTCAGAAATAGAGTCTACCTTCTAGTTCTGGGAGGCAACAAAGGGCTATGGCAGTAGTCTAAATTATTTTGGGAGTCTCTAGAACTACCCTGACCAACAGCTTGAAGTGGCTTTCCTGACACTGAAATTTTTGTTAGATAGCCTTTGGCGATACACACACATGCACACACATACACATAATAAACTCATAAAATAATACATTCTTTATAACTTTTTCAGACAATTTTAGTATTGTTTATCTCTCCTTCCTCCCTCACTCTCCCTCCCAGTTAAAGTTCCCCAACCCCAATTTTTCCCATTTCCCCCTTGGTAGCATCTATGACCTACCACCCACCTGGAAAGCTCCTTTTCCCTCCTCCCCCCATGGCCCTTTTCTACTTTTTGACTCCTGTAGTTACTTCAGGTTAAATACTCCATTTAAAGATTCAGAGCTAGGATCCACAGATAAGGAGCACATGCAATGTTTGTCTTTCTGGTATGGATTACCTCACTCAGTATAATGTTTTCTAGTTCCATCTACTTACCTGAAAATTTCATTTCATTCTTTGTACAGATGAATAGAACTCCATTTTGCATATGTACCACATTTTAATTACACACTCATCAGTTGAAGGACATTTAGGTTGTTTCCATTTCCTAGCTATTGTGAAAAGAGTAGCAATGAAAATGACTTAGCAAGTATCTCTGTAGTAGGATACCTAGTCCTTTGGATAGATGACAAGTAGTGGTGTAGCTGGGTCTTATTGTGGATTTGCTTTTACTTTTTTGAGAATTCTCCACATTTATTTCCATAATGGCTGTACCAGGTTACGATCCACCCAGCAGTGAATGAGAATTTCTTTTTCCTCACATCCTTGCCAGATTTATTGTCTATATCTTATTGATCTCAACTGATCTGACTTGGGTAAGAGAATGTCTTAAAGTACTTTTCATTTCTAGTCTCTTAATTTTTAAAGATGTTGAACCCTTTTAAAGGTATTTATTGGCCATTTTTATTTCTTTCTTCAAGAACTCTCTGTTCAGATCTGTAGCCCATTTTTTAATTGGGTCATTTGTTTTCTTGATGATTTGTTTTTTGAGTTCATTGTATTTTCTAGATATTAATCTTTTATTGGGCATACAGCTGACAAAGATTTTCTCCCACTCTGTGGGTTTCCTCTTCACTTGATTGTTTTCTTTGCTGTACAGAAACTTTTTAGTTTTATGAGTTCGCATTTATCAACAGTTGACTTCAATTTTTGATAGAATGAAGTCTGATTCAAAAAGTACTTTCTTTAACTTATTTCTTATAGAGTACTGCCTAGGTATTCTCAGTAGTCCTAACTAGCTGAATGTAAAGCTTATGAACCATAACAATGACTTACCCAGCAAAGTGTCTCTAATGGTATAATAATGATACTCTTATCTTGGAGGTTACCAACAGCTATGTAATTGGACCCAAGGCCTACTCACTAGGAGGGAATTCTTGCCTGGTACATTAAACGTAGACAAATGACTCTGGTCATACACCCTAGAGTGGAAACTTTTACTGCCACTTCCCTAAACCAGTATAATTTCTTACTCTATTCTAAATTTGTATTTTTATATCCACAGATAAATATAGCTCCCACATGACAGGGAAGATGGCCTATGAAATCTAAATAATATGGCTGCTTAAACTAGACCTACATGATGACAATACTATGGCATGCCCACATGGATGGTGGAAATTTCACAAGGTTCCATCTCTAGATGAAGAGCTACAGGATAATCGATGGCTGCTAAGGGAGAGAGAACCAGCTTTCTCCAAGGACAAGCTCCCTGATAGTTTATCCAATCCCAAGTGGTCAGCCCTGAAAACATGTACACACAAGCAACACTAAATTGACTGAACAGATTATCTATCTATCTATCTATCTATCTATCTATCTATCTATCTACCTACCTGTCATCTATCCATCTATCCATCCATCTATCCATCCTTTATCCATCCATGGTAAAGATAGAGTGAATGAAGTGAGAAAGGGGTCTATAACCAACCTGAGCAGGCTTATTCTTGGGCATCTCATCTTGGATAAACATTCCTTGGCAATATCCCTTTTGAATTCCCAGATGTAACTTGAGAAGAATTAG
>NW_008356458.1:1920236-1924620 GCF_000622305.1 Nannospalax galili
TCTATCTAGATATGTATGTATAAATATGCAACAATAATAATCAAAGAAGATACCCCCAAATTGACATGGAGTAGAAGGGGCATGGGAAGAGCTGGAGGGATATAGGGAGGGGTAGAAATGATATACAGTACTAATATATAAAAATCTTTAAAATGAATTTAACACCATTGGGAATTAATCCCTTACAGTAAGATAAACCTGATGTTCCTCAGGGCCCAGCTATTGTTGCCTCTAGACCTAAAATCAGAGTCAAGGCTAAGCAGGCCCCTAGAGGAGAGATAGAAAGTGTGGTCCATTCACCTCCCTCTGCTTCCCTGGGCCTGCAGGACCCACAGGCCTCTCTCCAACCCACGGGCTTCTCTTTCAGGATCCTCTGTGCCTTGACTCCCCCAGCCTCACTTACCCTCCCATCTCCCCTGCGGGTCTCTCCTCCTAGCCTGGGTCCTGTCCCATTCCTTGTCTTGGCACCCCAGATACCTGGGGAACCACCACTGCTTCTTCCTGATCCTTTGCATCAAGAGCAACTCAGTTTCTTCTCAGGTCCCCAGGAGCCCTGCTTCTGGGCCTGGCCCCACCCTCACCTCCCTCAGCTTCCCTGGGCCTACAGGACCTGCAGGCCTCTCTCTGACCCACAGGACTCTCTCTCTGGGGTAAGTTGATCTTGCCCTCGTTGCCTTGATTCCCCCAGTCTCTCATTCTTAGCCTGGTCCCTGTCCCATTCCTTGTATTGGGGTCCCAGACACCTGGGGAATCACCACTGCTTCCTGATCCTGTGCATCCAAACCAACTCAGTTCCTTCTGGGGTCCTCAGGGGCTCTCTGGGCATGGCCCCACCCTCACCTCCCTCTGCCTCCCTGGGTCTGCACAACCCACCAGCTTGTTTCCTGGATGCAAGGGCTGACCTTTCCTCTTCCTGGTCCTTTGCATCCAGACTAATCCAGCTCCTCAGTGCATTCCCCAGGGGCCTTTGGGGCCACCTCCCACCACCATCTTCCTTTGCATCTCTGTGTGGCATAGCCACCAGCTGTAATAGACCAGCATCTTTCCTGGGCTCCGCTCCCAAGCCAGTCCAACCACCAAATTCCTGAGGGCAAAATCTATCCTGGAGGGATCCAGACCTTAGGAGAAAGCCTGAGAGCATCTGATCCTCATCTGACTTGAGTCTCTGTGGGAAATCCTGAAGACAAAAGCAATTTGGCCACTCCAATATAAAATCAAAAGAGAGAACTGGATGCTTACAAAAACCAGCCTTTCATACCCAAAAAGTAAACCACAAAGACACATAAAATTCACATAAAGAAGCAGATCTAAACTGGAAGTCTTGAGTCTCACACAAGAATCAGAAACTACAAGAGAAATTCACATGTCAAAATCACAGAGAAAAAATAACAACATGAAAAACCAAAATAACATATCCCCACCAAATACTTCTGAATGAATTCAGAAGAGTTAGAAATATTGAAGAATAGTGAGGCTGAAATGAAGAAGGAAGTGAAACACTCAGCCAATTAGAAGCAACTGGAGAAAGCCTCACCAATAGAGTGAATGAAATGGAAAACAGAGTATCAAGACTGGAAGATAAAGTGGATGAACTAGACCACTCAAGAAAAGATTATGAAAAATTAAAGAAATCACAAGAATGGAATATGCAGGAATTGTGTAACACCATAAATAGACCAAACTTATGAATCATAGGCATACAGGAAGGAGAAGAATCCCCCAAAATGGCATGGACCAGATCTTCAACAGAATCATGGAAGAAAAATTTCCAAAATTAAAGAAAGACATGCACATACAAGTAGAAGAAGCATATAGAACACCAAACAGACAGGACCAGAAAAGAAACTCTCCACAACACATCACAGTAAAAACACTAAACGGACATAACAAAGAGACAATACTGAAAGCTGCAAAAAAGAAACGACAAGTGACATATAAAGGAAAACCCATTACAATTACAGCTGACTTTTCAGTGAAAACTATGAAAGCCAGAAGAGCCTGGACCAAAGTATTCCCAGTTTTAAATGACCACAGATGCCAACCCAGGCTACTATGCCCAGCCAAAATGGCTATTATAGTTGAAGGGGAAAGAAAAATCTTCCATGTCATAAATAGGCTGAAGGAATTCATGTCGAAAAAACCAGCCCTTCAGAGAGTTCTGGGAGCAATACCAAGAGCTCAAGAAAGGAATGACTATACCCAAGGGGTTGTGGAAAGAATTCAGTGAAGGTATAACTGTGGAAAAGTACATCTATATCACAAATGTAAATAGAAATAAAAATGACAGGAATCTATACTTATCTTTCATTAATAACTTTAAATATTAACAGACTGAACTCATCAGTCAAAAGACATGGACTAGATGAATGGGTTAAGAAACAAAACCTATCTTTTTGTTGTCTGCAAGAAACCCATTTCACTTTCAAGGACAGACACTATCTTAAAGTGAAAGGATGGTCAAATGGTACTAAGAAAAAAGAAGGAGTTGCAATTCTAATATCTGACAAAATAGACTTCAAACTAAAAGCAATCAGAAGAGATAAAGAGGACCACTTTATTCTGCTCAAAGAAACACTTAACAATAAATATATTACAATCATGAACATATATTTACCAAATTCTGAAGCACCCAACTTCATAAAAAAAATACTACAGGACATTAAGACCCAGAGAGTTAACAGAGAAACATCTGAATTAAACAATATCATATATCAAATGGCCATCACAGAGACCTACCGAGTAGGACATACTTTCTACTCAGCACCCCATGGAACCTTCTCCAAAATCGACCATATACTGGGGCACAAAACAAACCTCAACAAATACAAAAAGATTGGAATAATTCCATGCATTCTATCAGACCACAATGCAATAAAGCTTACAATCAACACCGGAAAAAGACCTAATCACCCATGAACACATGGATATTAAAAACACACTCCTGAATGATGAATGGCTCAAAAGAGAAATTAAGAAAGAAATAAAAGTATTCCTGGAATTAAATGAAAAGGACAATACAACACAACAAAACCTCTGGGACATGCTGAAAGCAGTCTTTAGAGGGACGTTTATAGCTCTAAGTACCTACATCAAAATATCGGAAAGAACACAAATAAATGACTTAATATTGCAACTAAACACACTTGAAATGCAACAGCAAATGAAACCCAAACCCAGCAGACAAGAAGAAATAACAAAAATCAGGGCAGAAATTAATGAAATTGAAACAAAGGAAACAATACAAAGAATCAAAGAATCTAAGAGCTGGTTCTCTGAAAAGATAAACAAGATTGACAGACCACTGGCCCAGTTAACCAAAAGAAAGAAGAGCATCTCCAAATCAGTAAAATCAGAGATGAAAGGGGAAGCATCACAACAGACACCAGAAAGATACAGAACATAAGGGAATACTTTAAAAACCTATATGCTACTAAATTAAAAAACCTAAAAGAAATGGACAGATATCTAAAGGCATGGGAACCACCAAAACTAAACCAAGAAGAGATTAACAGCTTAAATAGACTCATAACACATAAGGAAATTGAAACAGTAATACAAAACCGCCCGACTAAAAAAAGCCCAGAACCAGATGGATTTACAGTAGAATTCTATCAAACATTTAAAGAAGATCTGCATCAACCAAAAACAAAACTATAGGCCCATATCCTTAATGAACATAGATGCAAAAATATCTCAGCAAGATACTTGCTCACAGACACACATCAAAAAGATCATCCACCATGATCAAGTCAGCTTTATCCCAGAGATGCAGGGATGGTTCAATATACGTAAGTCAATAAACGTCATAAATCATATAAATGGCTTCAAAACCAAGAACCACATGGTCTTCTCAATAGATGCAGAGAAGACCTTTGACAAAATTCAACATGCATTTATGTTCAAAGTCCTAGAGTGAATTGGACTGGAGGGAACATACCTCAACATAATTAAAGTCATATATAAATAACACACAGCCAACATCATTGTAAATGGAGAAAAACTGGAAGGATTCCCATTGAAATCAGGAACCAGACAAGGCTGTCCACTATCTCCCCTTCTCTTTAACATAGTGTGTGAAACTCTTGCAAGAGCAGTAAGACAAGAGCAGGAAATTAGATGAGTAATAATTAGAAGAGAAGAGATCAAATTATCCTTTTTTTTTACAGATAATATGATATTATATCTAAGGGATGCCAAAAGTTCCACCACAAAACTCCTAGAAATTATTAACAAGTTCTGTAAAGTGGCAGGTTACAAAATTAACCTACAAAAGTCTGTAACCTTTCTATATAGCAATAACAAGCAATCAGAGAAAGAGATCATGGAAACCCTCCCCTTCATAATAGCTGCAAAAACAATAAATCTTGGAATAACCCTGATCAAA
>NW_008356458.1:1924736-1961009 GCF_000622305.1 Nannospalax galili
AATGAAAATTTTAAATCATTAAAGAAAGAGATTGAGGAAGACATCAGAAGATAGAAGGACCTCCCATGCTCATGGATTGCAAGAATTAACATTGTGAAAATGACCATCCTACCAAAAAACATTCATACTTTCAATGCAATGCCAATCAAAATCCCCATGACATCTTTCACAGAATTGGCAAAAACCATCCTAAGCTTCATATGGGAGCACAAAAGACCTCTGATAGCCAAAACAACCTTGAGCACTAAGAGAAATGCTGGGGTAATTACTATACCAGATTTTAACTGTATTACAGAGCTATAGTCATAAAAACAACATGGTACTGGTGCAAAAATAGACGCATAGATCAATGGAACAAAATTGAAGACCAAACATGAGTAAATATGATTTAAGCCACCTGATATTTGACAAAGGGGCCAAGAATATTCACTGGAGGAAATACAGCATGTTCAGCAAATGGTGCTGGCAAAACTGGATCTGTACCTGTAAAAGACTGAAAAAAACACCTATCTTTCACCCTGCACAAAAGTCAATTCCAAATGGATCAAAGACCTCAATGTAAAGCCTGAAGCTCTGAAACTCTTAGAAGAAAACATTGGGAAAAACCTACAAGATATAGGTGTAGGAAAGGATTTTCTAAACCAGACATCAATTGCTCAGGAAACAAGGGCAAGAATTAACAAATGGGACCTCATTATACTAAAAAGCTTCTGTATATCAAAGGAGGCAACCAGGGAAGCGATCAGAACACCCACACAATGGGAGAAAATCTTTACCAGAGACACATCCAACAGAGGTTTAATATTCAGAATATATAACAAACTTGAAAAAGAGAGAATCAAGACAAGAAGCAACCCAATTGAAAGATGGGCTAAGGAGCTGAACAGAGAGTTTTCAAAAGAAGAAGTAAAGATGGCTATGAAACATCTCAAAAGATGTTCAACATCACTAATAATCAGGGAAATGCAAATTAAAACCACTTTAAGAGTTCACCTTACCCCAGTCAGACTGGCTAAGATCAAGAGAACAAATGATACCAAATGTTGGAGAGGATGTGGGGAAAGGAGAACACTCATCTACTGCTCGTGGGGCTGCAAACTGGTTCAACCCTTATGGAAATCAGTGTGGAGAACTCTTAAAAAACTACAAATGAACTTGCCATTTGACCCAGTTATACCACTCCTTGGCATATACCCAAAGAACTCATCCTATTGCAGGGACACTTGTACATCCATGTTTGTTGCTGCTCTTTTCACAATAGCTGAGATGGAAGCAACCTAAGTGTCCCTCAGTTGACGAGTGGATAATGAAAATGTGGTTCATTTATAAGATGGAGTTTTACTCAGCAATAAAGAAAGATGAAATCATGAAATTTGCAGGTAAATGGATGGAATTAGAAACGGTTGTACTAAGTGAAGTAACACAGACTCAAAAAAAAATCGACATATGTTCTCCCTCATATGTGGATCCTAGAACCAGACGCTGATAAATAAATATGCAACCAGACGTAACTACAGGAACCAGAGTAATGGAAGGAAACAGGGAGGTAAAGGAAAAGAAAGAACCTGAAAGAGAAGAACAATAGGAAACAGGCCTTAATAAAGGAGATATGGACAAAAATTAGTTTTTTTTTAAAGTGAGGTGGGAGGGAAGGGTGTACAAGGAACCTAGGGGATAAGGGGAAAGAAGGAGCTCAAGGGAGGTAGGACCGTAGGAGAAGGGTATTATTAAGGGAGAAAGGGGGGAAATGGGGGCACCTTAATTGGGAAATCTGTGGTGGAACACCACAATGGTGGTGGAACAATGCAAGAGATAAATAATGCCTAGCTAGTTTTGAAAACCAGAGGGAACCACATTCCTCCTACAACCTACTGACAAATTATACATAGCAGATCCAGAAATATATGTCTAGGTAAGGTTTATCTGAGAACAATTGGTCTTTGCCCAAGATTTATCTACATGGCACACACTAATTAAAAGTACGAGACTGATGGAACTAACCTTCTTGGATGTTTAACAGACATACTTTGAGGCCTATACTAATTTGGACAGAGGGACATAAAGGACAGCTCTTGCTCCTTGCCCTCCTAGGTTGACTAGTTCCAAGGGACTGTGAGCATCTCCCAAAATGTCCTGTAATTGTGGTGGGCCACCTGTCCTCTTGCTCAAGGAGGCTGAGGAGATCCCACCAGATGGACTTGAACCAGTGTCCAGTCTACAACGAGGAGGGCCAACACAGAGGACTCACTTCCTCCATTCGTTCCAAGTGAAGCCAACCATGGTAGAGCAGGACCTTTGACTTATCTTCACATAGGTGGAACTGGTAAAAGAAAGGAGCCAGGGGCTCCTCCCAAGCTCATGTGACCCCTGAGGAACAGATCCTTAAACGATCTTAAGAGTAAAAATAAATTGGTTTATCTGGGCCAACTGTATGGCCTTAAACACCCAAAAGGAAAGTATAACCAAAGATTAAAGGGGCCAAGATAATTTTTTCAGAGTCCATATGCATAGCTAAAGGATACATAACAAGCAAGAATGCCAGATAGGAGATACCTTCTTTTGAGTTGTTGGTCAGGATGACCAAAGGGTCTCCCAAATAGTAACCCAGCACAGAACAGGGAAAATGAACTGCAGACCCTAATTCTATCTAAAGGAGTATCGACAACTGATTGCTGCTAGTTGAGGAACAGCTGACCCCCATAAAACAAAGACCTCTAGATAGGCTGACTAGATTCACCAGAAGGGCATGTAGTGGGGAATGGCTGGGGTGTCAACAACACAGCAGACAGTCGCAGGGATATCAGTGTATAAGGGCTGTAGTGTGGGGAGGGAGGCTATGGGAGGGTTCCATCTGGGAAGTGGGTGTACATTTGAATAAGATAGTTTGGGATGTTCTGTGTGATGTACACACAAAAAAAATCAACAAATTTTAAAATATATATTATATTTGAGGAGGAAGCTTGGAAATTTACATCATGCTAATTAGTAGAGGTGATAAACATTCATTGAAATCTACCCGATGACTTCATAGATATACACAGGCGTCAAGGATCCAAGTGCAACCGATTATGAATAGTAATAATCAGATGCATACAGATTAAAGATGCATGTGTGAACATCTCAGTGTTAGTAGCAAAAACAATAAGTCTTTCTGCAAGGAACAATATATTCTAAAATGAAATGGAGATATTTTACAAAGGTTAAAAAACTCATTCAATTTTATGTCTTACAGGGCTTATACTGAGTTCAATATTGTATAACTGTATTAATTCAACTATGAACCTAGAAACATGCACCCTCTTGTGAAAGAGATGTAGTCTTTCTCTGTACTATGTTACTGAATATGTTAAATCTCTAATGAAATGCTTCTTCTAATCATGTAGTTATTTAAAATTTTTTTTAAAGATTAAAAATAATAATAATAATTAGTAGATCTGAAAAACATTAGCATTGAAATCTACCTGATGACTTTATATCCATGCTCAGATGCCAAGGAGCTCAATAAGTAACAGATTGTCACTAGTAATAATCAGATATATAGAGATTAGAAACGTGTGCAAACGTCATAATGTCAATTGCATTGAAAATGAATTTTCTGTATGAAACTGTGTATTTTAATAATGAAATGGAGATCTTTTTTAAAGGTTAGAACCTCATTTAATTTTATGTCTTATAGGGTTTATACTGAGTACAATATTGTGTAACTATAATAATTCAACTGTAAACCTAAAATCTTAACAACCAATTTTGAAAAAGATGCATCTTAGCTCAGAAAATTGTTATTGAATATGTCAATGCTGTTGTAATGAAATGCTTCTTCTGAGTATGTGGTTATTAAATAAATAATTAACTGGGAAAAAGTAAATATACCAGCTACCTCTGCAAAAAAATAAATAAATTTTAAAAGATTTTAAAATATTTTACTTTGCATAATGAGGAAAAATTCCGCTCAGTAGCACTAAAGGTAAGTTCCTTCATAACCTGTATAACATACCTTACCTTACATACATGAGCTTCACATTGACTATTTGCTCCACAATCGCATGGGCTTTGTTTCCTTACAAAACACACATAGTTGTATGCAGCTCAAAGGCAGGAATCTGTTCTGAGTGCTGCATCATCGGGTGACTCTCATTGTTCAAACATCACAGAGTGTTTTGTGTAAATCTTGTCGGTGTATGTCACTTAACATGACCTCTTGATGCAGTCAGGAAACTCAGTAATCATGAGGTGTCCTAAGATTCTGCCAAGTAACAGACCAGACAGTTTTACAATAAACATTTTTTAAAAATATTTTATTATTTTGGTTTTATCTGTATGTGTGTGTTGCCTGCATGTATGTGAGTGCACCCGTGTCATGCAATGCCCCAGAGGTTAGAAGAGGGCTTCGGATTTCTCTGGTACTGGAGTTAAGGATGGTTTGTAGCCACCATGTAGGTGCTGGGAATCGAACCCAGGTCCTCTGCAAGAGCAGTCGGTGCTCTTAACTGCTGAGCCACCTCTAGCCCCTAAAATAAACATTTTCATGTGAAGAAAAATGTATTCTGAGATTATATAAGTATACAAAATATAAAATAAGCCATATAGTCAAGTACTATCATTATTGTTTATTGTGTACTAGGCATAAATCCTCTGATTGGCAGCACAGATCAGTCTATACCAACATCACCACAAACATACAAGTAATGTGCTGCACTGCAGTGCTAGGACAACTATGATGCCATTAGTTGATGGAAAATTTTCAGCTCCATTGGGATGTTATAGGACATAGTAGTTAGTATAAGCAATCCATTACTGAGCACAGTATTATCACGTGGTGTGGGACCATACTGTCTCCCACTTCAGAAATGTTAATTCCATCTTTCTGAAAAGCCTCTGCTAGAGTTAAACCTTTCTGCCCATGAACTCTGGAGCTGAGCTTGGCAGTCATTTGTTATTCAACTGCTTCTCATTAAGCACTTCCTGTGTATCAAGCATTTACCAGTGTTGATGAGGTGAGTAAATCCACACAGATCAAGATCCTGCAAAGGCTGAGCAACTGTTCCCTGTTGACACAGGAGAACTGGTTCAATAACAAACACAGATGCAGGGCATGCCCCAGGCCCATGTAGTTCAGGACAGTTGGTTTCCTGATTCCTGAACCTGATCAACTCATGGTCCAACAAGAGAATCACTTAATAAATAGGACTTGAAAGAAATGAATGAGTGAAGAAATTATTTTTTGTAGCACCAAAGATATTGATTGCAATGATCTTTTATATATGTTTATAATTTTATGGTAACTTACAAGTGAATTAAATAAACTGTAAGATGAAGATAAAAATAAGTAGTCCAACACAATGAATGTAAATCTTAGCTTCAACAGAAACATGTTACCTTTGTCATGAAACACAGAGGTACCCAGGACAGTTTTTAAGTGTCTCCCTAGAAAGAGGCAGTTGAGAAGAGAAAGAACCGTCATCTTCAGCAAGGCTTGTGGACTCCTAGCTTGCATAGTTCCTATGGCTTCTTCCATGGTAGTAAAGGTTCCCAGAACAATCCCCCCAAAACGATGCAGAGACCCAGGGATAAAGGATTCCCAATCTCTCCCAGTGAAGCTCTCTATCATGCTCATCTGAAAAATAAGCACTGTAAAGGCACCTAACATAAGATTTTATGAGAGATCAATTAGTTTAATGCATGTATAATGTCTGGGAAAGTGCCTGGCACATGATAATACTTCATAAGTATTAGTTTATAACACCCCAGCCTCTACCTTCCATCCCCACTGTTCATTACGCATATGTTTACCAGAAATGTGGAGAGATGAACAGGGGACAGAAGGGAAGGCTCTGTTTTCAGCTACTTTGAATAAGAACTTTCTAGAACCTCGATAGAAAGAGGAGTTTAATTTCTAGACTGATCAAGTTTCCCCAGTATATACTGAACAGCATAGAAATTAAATCTATCCTTCAAATTCCCATGGCCACAACTCACAAAGCTCTCCATACCTCCATGAATTTGTGCTTGAGACAGGAGCAGGGTTTTTTTTTATTTTTAATTTTTATTTTATGTGTATGCGTGTATTGCCTACATGTAGGTAAGTGCAGTAGTGTCGTGCAATGCCCGCGAAGGTCAGAAGAGGCTGTCGGATCCCCTGGAACTGGAGTTACGGACAGTTGTTAGCTGACATGTGGGTGCTGGGATCTGAACCTGGGTCTTCTGCAAGAACGACCAGTGTTCTTAACTGCTGAGCCATCTCTCCAGCCCCAGGAACAGGTTTTTAAGACAGACCATGACACATAATAATTTTTATACATAATAGTAGAAAAGTCCCCTTTTCAGATCATGTTTATGTAATCTTTTACATGTTAATAATAAAAACAAAATTTGGTCAACAAATTATCTTTCTACTTTAAGCAAACACCATTGAACTAGAAACTGAGACATTTCACACAGATTTGAATTAGTCCTAATAAAGAAAAAACAAACCAGTCCATCTTTTGCTGTGAGGCTTAAAGATACCCTGATATTTATGTTCTAGAAATAGGAATACAGTCATGTCCTTTTAGAAGGTGGCTGAATTAAACAGAGAAAATAATGAAATCTAGTTTATGCATTCTCATGACTCTGGCTCCCTTTTTAAAAAGTGGTTATTTTGAGTTAACTCAAATATGTAGGAATAAATATATCCAGGAGACCAGGCACCAAAATTTCAATCTGATGGTCAAAAAAGACCCTCTGAATTCATCAGTTTGAATTCCAAAGATCACTGAACAGAACACCTCAGTACAGTCCTCATTCTCATGACCTTACCCAACATATGAAGAAATGAAGGGTGGATTGAAATTAAGAGTTATAACTAAGCTCGATTCTTAGTTATTTCTATTGCAAATGAGAAGGTCAAATCTGAAGTACAGTTGGTTTGAACAAAGATTCAGCAGGCAGAGAAGGTAGTAAAGCAGTATGTGGGGTTGTTCTTGCATGGGAAGGAGCATAAGTCACTTTCTCTACCAAGAGAAACTCAGACAACTTTACCTCTATGGCCTTCTCTAACCTTCAAAAGTCCCAAGACTCATAGCTATGGGAAACTGAGAAAACAGCCATAGGTTTCATAATAAAAATATATCCAGGAGCTAGGGAGATGGCTCCGGGGTTAAAGTGCTTGCTGCACAATCATGAGAACCCAAGTTCAGTCCCCAGGAACCACATAAAACCCAAGTGCAGCTGCGCACTTCTTTAATCCCAGAACTGTAGGTCTAGAGATAAGCAGATCTCTGGGGTTTCTGGCAGTAGTTTAGCTAACCCAGCTCCAGTTCAGTGAGAGAACTTGTCTCAAAAACTAAGTTGGAGAGTAATAGAGGGAGACATACCCAAGGTCAGTTTCTGACCTCTGTACACATTATGCAACACACACACACACACACACACACACACACACACACACACACACACACACACTGCATTCCACATTCCAAGGCAGATTTTCCTAACACTTTTACCCTTTCTTTACTAGCAGTAAAACAAATAGTCTCTCTGTCTCTCTCTGTCTCTGTGTCTCTCTCTCTCTGTGTCTGTGGTGGGTGTAGGCTATTTACAGTAAAAAGCCTTGCATAGCAATTTAAAAATTGAGTACCTTCCTGGTCCTCCATGCCTACATTCTTTTACCACTGCCTGATTAAACAGACACAAAACCAGTTAACCCTCTGCTTAACTGATTTTCAATAGAAATCACGGCAAGCTGAAATTAAATCATTCAACTGCCCAAAAAAGAAATTTAATATGGGTTCTTTGGTAGTTCTGCAATGTGTAGAGTGATTTTCACCAAGAATGGTGGACTAGTAGGGATCTAGTGGTATTCTTCCTCTCTTTGGCAGATACAGATCTGATTGTGTCATTTTCTTGCTTAAACTCTTCAGTGATTAGCCATGGCTCTGATGCTAGAGGCCAAACCTTTTTAATTTCCCTAATGAACCTGAGGAGGCTTGGAGCCTCTTGATGTCTCCTGGTGCTTCTTCCTTTGCTCTTGATACCTTTGTTAGGTACTTAGCTCCTTTGTTTTTATCTATATCTCTGAATAGCCGAATTTGACATCCCAGAGCCTCCCTCTCCATTCCATTGACATGCAGGCCGTCACTGCCTCCTTCAATCTCTCCACTCTTATTTATCCAACACGTAACAGTTAACTACTTCCTTGAAAGTTTTTCTCTCCTTGCCTCAATTTTGGATGCTATTACAGTGCAAAGCCTGGAATATTCTCCCCTTACAAGTTTTATTACTGAATTACTTTTTATGATATGTCTTCCTTGATGAGCTAGAGTCTAAACTTACAGACTTAGAACTTCAGAGCATAACTCCAGTGAGTGACTTCACGGATAGTGACTGATATGAAAAGCAGTGGTGGACACTGGAAAATGCCACGGACCTCAACACACTGCTGTGCCCAGTGCAAATTCTGAACTCAGTGGCCCAGGCAAAACTTGAGAGAATGCTGAATCATAGATTTATAGCATATTTGCTTCCAGAATTGCCTTCATTGTCTAACATTAATTTCAGTATGCTCCTGGTGTTAAAATACAAACAACACGTCACCATCACTTTCCAAGTATTTATTCATGTCTTTCAAAGTAAGTCCTCAATACACAAATGACAATATTTTCTAATGTATCATTTAAGGATTATTATAACATGAATGAACATGTGTTCATTCAAATACGATGACCTGATCTTAAATTTTTGAAAAACATGAAGACTGATAAAATGGCACAAAGCCCCTCCCTTAGCCCCCTTAAAACAATTAAAATTCAGTAAATCCAGTGTTCTTAATAGCCAGGAAAGGGAGACTAAATCATGGTTCTCAAATGATGTTGGTGGATAATAAATGCTGGGCATACAGGTTGCCTTTATGTGAAATTGCTATACTTCTGTTTGGTCATGCCACTTTTCCAAAGAACAGTTCCTTAAGTGCGATTTACACATTTTATCTTTACATGAAAGTACAATCTGAAAAGGTTTTGAAAATCATATTGTTTTACTCATATGAGCCCCACTGCAAAGTTGGATTATGAGGCTGGGCATACCTACAACTCCAGTTGAACAAACTCAATGTTCTACCTATGCTGTTAATAATAAAATGACATTTATGAAATTAATAAACTATAAAGTCCATTACGGCTTATTGCTAATTCATGAATATAAACCTTGTAATATATTCATTTGCAAAAATGAGCCATTTAAAAAGTATTAAACCATGACAAACTTAAAATGTGTTTTCACCCTGTGGATTCAGGTATATGGGAGAAAAGTTGTGATTTTCTAGGCTAGACATTGCATTTGGAGCCTGATGTATCACAGTAATGAACTTTTACCTGCCATGACCTAGCAAATCAAAAAGTTGTGTCCACCGCCCAGTGGAAAACTGGTGATCAAGATGCTTTTATTCCTCATGCACTAGTCAGGAAAGTGCTGATCTTTTTATCAGATTGAAACAGAACTTAAAACCTTCCCATTGTCTTGCCTCTCTCTGCCCCAATATGTGATTTTTCCTTGAATGAGTGTGCAGAGTGAAATGGTAAGAGACATCACACGTGGTTTCTTCATGGATTGATCCACTGTCAGCATTGCCTGGGTTCCAGTCCATATCTTTTACCACCTACTGTTAGCAAGCTAGAAGATGGCCTCTTGGCTCTTGGCACCTTCCTCTATCCAGTCATAGAATTCATCCTTTTCCTAATTATATCACATCTCTACTGTACATACTTCATGTTATATTTATACTCAAGTGTAGTGGAGGATGTATTTTATAACTGGCGCTTCTCATTCAAGAAACAAAAAGAAAATTGTAGAAGGAAGAAAACTATGTGTGCCCATCAACCCTCAAAGAACTCACATGAATTGTCAAAAATTGGGTCAAAATATACACCCAAACTTTTAAGTTTCAGTGTTTTATGTTGATGAATCATTTCCCACGTGAACACTATTAAATAAAAATAAGTGCGTCAAGTTGGAGTGTGAAGAATCAAAACATATTTTTCCCAGTAAAGAATATAAAAATTTAGAAAAATTGATCTAAAAAGAGTTCTCTTTTCTGGTTATCATCTACATTTATTGATTTCCTGGAGTGTCTGACAGCTATATTTTTTTAATCTTTACTGAATTTTTGTCTGTAGAGTCAAATTAAGGGGGAGTCATCTGGACAGCTGCCTGGGACATCAGTTCATAAAGCACATTACAACACCCCTGGAATAAAATAGAAATACGCTGCTAGTTAGCCCAGTGGTCCACTGGAGACCACTAACATAATTGGCAGAAGTAGGCAACACGCTTAAGTGGAAATTGGGGAAACACTTTTCCTGGTGCCGAACTTCTCAGTTGTGTTATTTGGCAAAGAATAATTGCAAATTGTATGTTGCAATTACAGACTCCTTCAGCAGCCTTAGAGAAGCCAGCTGACACTCGGGTGAAGTCCTGATACTGAAACATGGCCAAACATGCTGTTGTTTCCTTATTAGAAAATGAGTGACTTAGTTCATTGTCTGAATTGCCACACTTGGAATGTAACCTCAACATATGTGACAATTATACTTAAATATAACGTGGAAAAGAGAACAAGAATTGAAAAGTGTAAGAAGGGATTTATCAACCTGAAACCCAGAAAATTTGATTTAGGAGTTACAGTTTGTTTGTTTTTTTATTGTTTTAATGCTCATCTAGAAACTGAAGGACTGACTCTTCATTATATCACAGACATAAGAGATAGAAGGCTGGGAGTCAGCAGCCCCTCCTTGGTCTGTACACCACTGACAGGTGGTCACCTCATGTATGAGGGGGTGAGGAAAAATCAGAGAGTGAACAGACCTGCTGTTGAACCAGCTCTCTGTTTCGGATTGAGACTTGCAACTAATCACTGACATTTGCGAACTGTTCACCTTATTGGATGAGATTTTTTTAGATAATGCAATAAAATATTCTTCGAAGAGTGATATACTTGCGTTGCAAGCATAATACATTATTAGGAAGAGATGTATCTTCAGTAGAGTTGCCTCGAGAGTTTGACTGCCTTTAGGATCAAGTAATTCTACCTTTTTTACATTTATTTGTGTATCTATTTTGTGAATGCAGGGGGAGTAGGGGGGTCACTACCTCATGGCACATGTGTAGAGATCAGAGGATGGCTTGTAGCAGTTATTTCTCTCCTTCCAGCGTATTGCTCCCAGAAATCAAACTCAGGTTATCAGCCTTGGCAGCAAGTACCTTTACCCACTGAGCCATCTCACAGCCCTCCAAAGCAATTCTAAAATGTCCTAAACACTGTGAGTACAATGATACAAAGGAACTTCCACAGAAAATATAGATTTCCATTAAAAAATTATGTTGGGCACTAAAGGATTCAATGTTCACTCAAGGTCACTTCCTACACCAAAGCGTTCAGATTCAATATATCTCTCAAGGCAAATGAGAATTCTAGAATGGGGAAGATGGGGAACCTGGGACAGGAGGCATGTTCTGAATATATCACATCTGAGGCACTGTGCTGGAAGGATGCTTGCAAATCTGTCACAGCATCGCGAGCACATTCTTTAAATGACAAAGCCATTCTCTGACAAGCTCTTGGGAAGCAACATAGCATACTGTACCCTTTTTGAGACAGTCTGGGGGTGGGGAGGGAAGCAGGAAGTTCTGAAGATGAGCTAAGACAAGGAATAAGATAGGTGCATCTGGGTTATTGACTGCGGTAAAAAATAAAATAAGGAAATTGAGTTGTTGGATTGAAAACTTCTTATCTTGTCCTTTTAAAAATACATGAATACTAGTACTTGTGATCAAGAAAATGATTGGGCTTGCTAATCAAATGGTGGGTCCTTCTGTTTGAAGGCAGTAATTAGCTGATTCTTGAAGATAGCATATCACCATAAGTCATTCTTACTACTCAAATGGAATACAAACTTTAAATAAGTAGACCCCATTCCCTGTTCTCAGATTAGCTTCCCAAAAGTACATAAATTAGACTGCTGTCTGGGCCTCCTGCACCCTGTTCCAACTTGCTATATATTACATTTTTAATCATAGCTTGGTGTTCTGCCTCTTGTGTTCTGTTGACAGAAGCTGCTATTAACACATTGTCGTAGGAATCACTAAGAACGGCTGAGATTTGTGCTTTGTTCATTCTTTCCTTCAGCAAGGCCATGTCTCATATCTAACTGTATGCTTTTATTATTAAAAATAAAGTAGAAATGCCTGTTCCCTTCTCCTCTTACTTCTACCCACATCCAGATTTTTTATCCTGATTCTCATTAGAGGAGCTGGGACATTTTCCTACTAGGGAACTCATAAATGCCATTCTTAATTTTAGGAACGATACAGGCAAATGTGGCTTCTTGTTCACTTATGAGAATCACTGATCAGCTGTGTATGCTATGCTACTTTAGATGATCGCGTGTGAAAATGGTCTCTCTGCATCAAGTAACTAAACCAATGGAATGGAGATCACAGAGAAATAGGCTAAATGAAAGACAGCTGAGTCCATGGCAGAACTAATACTAATTGTTATGGCCTGTGAGCATCTGGGGCTTCAACTGTCTCCGTCTCCCATCTCATCATAAGAGCACTGGTAATTCGAACTCAGGTCCTCACACTTGCATGCTAAGTACTTTATCCACTGAGCCATTACTGCATCCCTGAAAAGGTATTCTTATTGTTCTTACAGTCATGGTTGTGGAAGCTCTAACTTCCAGAGTGGATTTCACGGGTATATTACTAAGTGTGCTATACCTATTATTTCACTTAGTTCTCTCAGCAGCCAAATGTGCTGGCCACTGCCTGATCTGATAAGGAATCTGAAGCTTCAGCATATAAAAGCAATATCAATGTGTTGCGGTAGAGGGAGAATTCACCCCCAGACTGGCCTGACTTTCTGTGTAGCTACTGAACTGTAGACTTTCTTAGCTGTGTCAATCCATCTCTGCTGTTAAATAGAATTTGAGAAGTCCAGGTCTAGCCAAATGCTGATGTTCGACCTACTGATAAGGTATTCCAATCTGACTTTTGCTAGCATTCTTCCTAAAGTAGAGGCATGCTACCTTCCAAGGCAGTGTATCCATCCTTGAATCTCTTTAGGGTAATGAACTATCAGGAAGTGTCCTTTCATTTCTCTGCCCATACGGCATTAAAAAATCACTTTAGACAGACGAGACCTTTATAAAGGATGATTCTCACTCTGTGGTTTCCTTCAGTTATATAAATGAAAGTGAACCTGTATAAGAGATGTCTTAAGGGGGCTGGAGAGATAGCTCAGTGGTTAAGAGCATTGGCTGCTCTTGCAGTGAACCTGGGTTCAATTTCCAGTACCTATGTGGTGCTAACAAGTCTGTAACTCCAGTTCCAGGGGAATCCAACACCCTTGTCCGACCTCCATGGGCATTGCATGACACAGGTGCACTTGCATACACACAGGCAATATACTCATATATATATAATAAAAATAATAAGTTAAAAATTACAAAAACAGTTGCTATATCATATAAACAGATTCTTCACAATACTGTAATTTGTAATACATTGATCAGTGGTACATAAGATGCTAACTTTTGAGAAAAAAATATCCAGCATTGTATGTCTTAAAATTGGCAAAAGCACCTAGACTAATAAGCTTCCATCACACACACACACACACACACACACACACACACACAGTCATACCACACAATATTTTGGCACTTGCTCTAGGAAAAACTGTCCCTCTCTAACTTCTCCATAGTCTTAAAAACTACCAGGTGTCCCTGAATCCTCCCATTCTGAAACTCAAGTCTTTCTCTTTTCATCAGTCATTCCTCCTATGATAAGTTTAATGACAACATCACATTGGCCCACTTCTCTGAAGTACCTGGTTGGTTTGTACCTCATTTTTACATTTTCTTTCACACAGTCTACTCCAGAAACCCATGTGGTATAAGAGTAGTCAACCTTCCCCTATCTAGAACAGGAAAGAATGCTTTTTCTTCCTCATAGCATAAACCAGATGTATGTTCAAGCAGCTCATGAGTGCCTACCATTTGAGTAACCGCTCAGAAGACAACTTTTTAGCTCATTATCAAGTGAAGACCATGAAACTTCTTTGATTGTTGTATTTTGATGCATAGTATCTCCTTTCCCTGCATTCTCTAGTTGGTGTTATAGATACCCCATTCAGCAGTCTAGGCCAGACTGTATCTTATCACAGGCTGACTGTCCTCTGGTTTTTTGCCCTCTTGATTTTCCTATCCTCCATGTCAATATGTTTCCAATTCCTCAAGAGGGAAGTCTTGAATAAAATGAAGAAGCTGTAGCTTTCAATTAAGAAGGTTAAGGATACATTCTTGATTCCTTCTGTGGTTTGGATTTCATCCTTCCAACTCTTAATGAAATATTCAAATTCTTTAAGGGGTTATTTAGTGAAACATAATAAATGATAATATAGATGAGACTTATAAGGTTTTTTAATTATTGGAAAAATTTAATAACTATTTGTTGAATGGCTCAATAGTGAACACTGATTTTCCATAGTATATGCTATGCTATTTGATTGAATAATGATTGATTGATTGATTGATTGATTATGATCAATACAGAGTTATAGAGTACTTATTATGTGACAGATGCAAGACAGGTATGTAATATGATGTAGGCACACCCTGTAAGGGGAGCAGGGCCCACTTAGCTCCTGACACTTGTTACCATAAAAGAATTCAGGAGCCACACTGTGTGTTCTCCACTTTGTAGAACAGAAATTGAAAAGCCAAGATTTTTTTAGGAGGAAGGAAGCAACATATTAATACTTGGAAGTCAAAATACTGGTGAACATTTTAAATTAAATATCTATGTCAGTTACTAGCCTTTAATTTTTACTCTTGGACCTTATAAAAGTAACTTCCTTAAAACTCAGTTTCTCCCCCAAAACATGACATACTTCAGGCACAAATGCAACCAAGAATATTTCATCTCCCCATTCTGAGTAACTTGTATGACATGAAACAAGACTGACCCTTTGCCTTTTTGTCTTAGATGCCAAAATAATGTCACCTGTGTGTAGTGACCAGGATAAGCACATATATTAAGTGGCTTATCAAGCAGGCATCTTCGGAGAATTTGTCACTGTGACTAATTAAAGTAGAGCCAAGCATAGGAAGAACCCTTCTTGTATGCTCTCCACTGTGAAGTGATTTTTTGAGAGACTATCTTATCACAATTATATTCCAATTTCACAGTTTACTAATTTTTTTCCACTGCAAACACAACAGCATTCATAATGCCAAAGCACTGTAAGGAGCTGACATACTGTTTACTGTCTGAGTGCACATTAAATTCCCACGAGGAAAGTAGGCAGTATATGGATACACATGGCTTGGAGGGAACTTAAATTGGCTGGCTTGAGATTAAGCATGTAACTTTTAATGGATTTTCCATCAGAAGTTTTTTTTTTTTTTTTTTTTTGTACAAGTATAGAAATAATTTAGGTGGCTGTCAACATTGCTTGTTTGAATCTTCTTGTGTGTTTTTGAAGATCATTCAATTTTGTTTGTGAAGGCTGGTCATAATAGGAGAATTATCACAGAACTATGGTAGTATAAATTCTTGAAGAAGATGTATTAAGTGCCAACTGCAAAATTAAAAGTTAAAAACATAAAAAAGTCTGTGGAACCAGAAACCTAATATTTGTGCTTAGGAAATTTACTGACTTACTGTACTGGCAAAACATTTGTTCACATACCAACCTGAAAATATTTTCAAAAGAACATAATTGTTGACTGACAACAATTGCAGTAGCAGGCAGTGCTGTAAAATGGAATGTGTCTACCGTGACTCAAAGTTGAGCCTATTCTGATTTCTCAAAGTATTTGACAATGATTTCCACAATATGCTTTCAAACTGATTGTCAGGAATGCACAGTTTTTAAAACGACAACTGGAATGTTTTATTAAATGCCAAGAATGATCCCAAGCAAACAGCATCTATGAAGTTCCAAAACTAGGAAGCAAATATAATTACTATCCTCATTGCTGAGGAATTTGAAGATTACAGGAGCTGAGCAATTTTCTAAGAAATATATAGCCTGTAAATTGGACTTCTCACACAGTTCTGACTAACTCTGAAGTGAGAGTTCTAGCTACCACACCACAGACTTCAGCAGTTCAAATGTTGCTTAACAGAAAACACCACAAAATATTCGATACATTAATGGTATTACGGACAGTTACTGATTGATTGCTACAAAGGTATTTCTCAAGCCTCACCCAGCATCTGTGATTGAAATATCTAAATCACAATACATGATATAAGATGTTATAGATTAAGAACTTGATACTCTTCTCTGAATTTAAAAATTATACTTGAGGGGCTGGAAAGATGGGTCAGTGTTTAAGGGCATTGGCTGCTCTTACAGAGGACCTGAGTTTAATCCCCAGCACCCACATGGCAGCTAACAAGAGTAGGTAACTCTAGTTCCAGGGGATCCAATGCCTTCTTCTGACCTCCGTAGGAATTGCATGGCACGGTTGCACTTGCACAAATTCAGGCAATGCACTCATACACATAAGACAAAAATAATAACTAAAAATTTAAAAATAATACTTGAAATATTTTTACTGGTTTTATTGTATCTTCTAAAAATAAGCATTTTTTAGTATTTTATTTATCATTTTTATTTTATGTGTATGAGTGTATTGCCTGCATGTATGTGCGTGCACCGTGTCGTGCAAAGCCGCTGAGGTCAGAAGAAGGCTTTGGTTTTAAAGATAATTATATTCAGAAAAGGATTATCTTATGTTTAACAAAAAAATCTTGCAGCACATGGGAGTTTAGGAGACTTCTTAACCTTGGCCCAAGTCTTGATTAGATATCAATTTCTGGGACTATATAATAAGACATAACTTTCAAGGAGAAAAATGCTATGCTTTTATGATTTGGAGACACAAATAATTTGACATCAGTAAGTTGATGAAGGAGTCTTTATTGGATCTTAGACATGGGGCAGTATGGAACCAAAGAGAGGAATTGAAGAATAAAACTTTCTAGAGACTTATTTGGGGAAGAATGACAAAGGTTAGGGTAACTAATTAACCTGTCTGAAAGGAAGATCAGAGTCCAAGAACATGCTGACTTAACCCATAACTTGGAGTCAATCACATGAAAATATGTATAAATAGCTGTCACTCTTCTGATTTAGATCCAGTGGGCCCAATATATTTCTACACATATTAGAAATGCTCAGTATTTGTTAAATGAATAAGCAAAATGCTTTCCCATTTATCTTATATGAGAAACCTTGTGACCATCAAGTAGGGATTTAGCAAATCAAATAGGAAGTGCCATGTATGTTTGCTAAGTTTCATAAAGTAAAAGATCCTTATTAATGAAATAGTGATCAGGTTGTCTCTTAGAGATTTTGTTGAAGGAGTACACATTTTAAACAAACCTGAACAATTTAGCAGATCATTATTAAAAACAGAAAAGTTAAAGTATACTCCCAAATAACCAAGAGGCTGATAATGTTTGTCTGATTTTCAACTGTGTCATCTCTGAACTATTTTGTCTTTGACTTCTCAAAATTTAATTACCTTGGGAAGAGAGTGCTAATAACAGTGTCAAGTGTTATTTTCTGCCCACACATACAAAGACAAGATCATGGAGAATTCATGTGCTTCTGCAGACAGTAAACTAGGACCCAGAGGTAAGACTGAGCTGTGGGGAAGTGCCTGAGGGAGAACCAATTGAGTGTTATGGAATTCCAGACAAGCACTAGAGTTCATGAAAGCTTCCATCCTTGGGGCGTGGGGTATATGTACTGGGCAGGATTGGGTTCTATCATCAGAACTAATATGGCACAAACTGTTACAGTGCTATGAGTTTACTGGAATCACCTGCCATCTTACACAGGAACTTAGAATCCCAGCATTTGTAACTGTACTACTGGTCCTGAGTCTAGTAAAGGATGGACAACAAAAAATCAGTTAATTTCATCAGGATGCCTTTCAGCTCCCAGCCAATAAAAGATTCACTGGGGTCTATCCTCTAGAGGTAAGAGATGGTATTAAACATGGAGGATCTAAAGTTGAAATTGGTGAAGAAACAAGGATTCATCACCTCAAAAGCTCCATATCAATCCTCCAGAGAAAGATAAACATAAATTCTAATGAAGGTTCTCTAAGAAAAATTCAGATCTGTTGGAAACAAAGAAAATGAGAGAAAGAGACAAGAGTTAACATATGGTTTCCTAGACACTGATTCCACCTCATATCTTTTGTAGAAGATAAGAAAAAATAGTTTGAGTTGGATATAGGGTATGAGAAAGTGACACCAGTAATAAAGCCATCGGAAGGGTGAGCTGAGGAAGTCATGGCAAATGGATTGGATTGTTTAAAACTGGTTTGTTTTATGAAGGAATAATTCTACGAAAAGTAGGGAGCAAAGACAAAGAAAAGCCAGTGGTGACACCGAATGTTACCATACGGAATAATGACGGGGAGGAGCTGAGGATTATAGAACAGAAATGAGATGCAAAGAGAAGAATATTTATGGAGGTTACTCGGGCGGGTGTGTAGGGGATGAATTGGAAGAGGGAGGGGAATCGATAGAGCTACACTGGAAAGTTATTTCAGGAACCGCTACAAGGTTTCCATCTACGGTGGTGGTCTTTATTTTCAAACCATAAAATTCTAGAATAGGAATATTCTGGTTTAGAAGACTAAACAATTGTGCCAGGTCTCATCTATCCCTTGAATCTCTCCATCTAATAACAGGGTTATATTTATAGGAACCCAGGTATAGCCTGAATGTTCTATAGAAAATTTGTATTTGGCAACTTGAAAGAAGTAAGATTTTGTTTGCTCATCCGCCCACCCCTTTCTCAGACAAGATGATCAGAGATTGAGAAAAAAGTTGAACGGAAATATGTCTGCTGAGGAATCCCATAACCAAAAGGGACTTATGGAAGAGTTTATCTCATCTTATGGTTCCAGAGGGAGTGTCCGTAACAGTGAGGAAGGAAGGGTGTGGGCAGCCAGAGCAGGAAGCTGAGAGATCACATCTTCGAAAGCAGAGCGTGAACTGTAAGTGGAGTGAGGCTATAAAGCCTCAAAAACTACCCACTAGTGACATGCTTTATGCAGCAAGGCTCCACATCCTCAGGGTTCCATAACCTCCCAAATAGTGCCACCAACTGGAGATCAAATTTTAAAATACCTGAGTCTATGGGGGACTGCAAATGGCTAGAGCTCACATAAAACAAGTCCATATACGAACCCTAGCTGGGAATCATGGGAACTATCTCCTCTGTGCTATTAATTTGGAGAGTAATACAAAAGGATACTATTTTAGAAACTTCAAATTTATAGCTTTCCAAAAGATTTTAGTGTTGTAGAGTATGATTAAGATATTTTATGTCTTCCATTGATGGAGAGCTTTTCATAGATCTATTGAAATATAGATGTCAATACTTAGTGGATTTGAATGTTGTTTAATACTGAACTGAAATATGTCTTACTGATATGATAGCAAAATTCACCAATATCTTAGGAGAAATATCAAAGTAAGCTGGATGCTATTGTAAAGATGTCATCTTGTCACATAATATGTCTCTAGCAACTGGCCTATTACCTGTAGACTTGCTTCTATAATAGACTTTTTGAAGCCCTAGTGGAAATAAAAATTTATGAGGCACTGCCTTATCTTTCAAGCTGAAGTAATTCAGACTTTGTGAACTTTTTAAGAGACCAGTTCTGCAAAATTTACTCAATAAAATATAGAATTTCATATTTTATTCATACCGTGTATAAATGTACAGATTCTTTAATAGTTTGGATAATAAATCAAGCTATTGAGGCCTCTCCTTTCATACAGAGCACTTTACACTTTACCTATTGCTCAGTCTTCCTGGTTACCTTCCATTCATTATCCTTGGAGGGGCATCTGGCTGTCCTTTAGGAAGATCTTACAGATAGCAAAAGGCTCTCTTGTCCCCTTGATCATCCTCCTGTCCAATATCTTGCTCAAGATTTAATTACTGGGTTTGGAGAGATGACTCAGCTGTTAAGAATACTGGCTGTTCTTGAAGACCCGAATTTGAATCCCAGCACCCACATGGCAGCTAACAACTGTCTGTAACTCCACTTCCAGGGGATCTGATAGCCTCTTCTGACCTCCGTGGGCATTGCACAACATGGGTACAGACATACACATAAAATAAAAATAAAAAATATAAAAGACAATAATTGCAACTCCTGCATATTAGCAATACAGACATACACATAAAATAAAAATAAAAAATATAAAAGACAATAATTGCAACTCCTGCATATTAGCTTTATAATAGAGATAAATCCTAGAAAAGAGGTTTACGTGTGTTTGTTTGCATGGCTTACGGTTGATAAGAATGAACTTCTAATCCAGCTTGGTTAGATTCAAGATATAAGACACAGTAGAAGTACTGAATGTTCCCTCAAGAAAGGAATAGAAGATTCTCTCATTAGAAAGGAGGCTTCATCCTGAGCCCATGCTATAGTTCCTGCTGATCCACATGTGACTATGGAAAAGGCAGTCATGCTTGAGTTCTTCCCCTGCACTAGCTTCTAAGGGGTACAAAAGCAACAGGATAATCTTTAACCTTAAAAACCTACGTAATCCTGCAAACATTCTTCCGGTTTCTCTGTGGGGCTCTATTTTCATTGTTTACCACCTCATTCCCTACAACATCAGCTACCTGACTGGCTTGCTTTACTGTTGCCCCTGCTGCCAACTGCAGACACCTCTCTCCCAAATAACATGCTGAAGACCCTCACTCAGAGCTTCCAACAACCCCCTAATTCCTACATATTTAATCAAATACTCATCTGTCTCACTCCATAGATTCCTAATATGGTCTTATTTATTCATTATTTCTCAATATAACTCTTCTTAATTTATATTTAACAAAATATATGTCATACTGATAATAACCCTCTGAACTTCATTAAATATCCCCCATGCTTTGCAGGGTACTGTAGGGCTGGCAAACAGCAGCTTTCCAGTTGGTTCTGTACTGTCTATAAACATAGAAGGATTTAAAATTTTTAAATAATGTTTTAAGAAACAAAAAAATAATAGCTCATAATATGCATAAGCAATATGAAGCTTAAAATTTGATGTTTATAAATAAAGTTTTATTAGAATGTGGCTAATTTGTCCACATATTATCTATGACTGTTGCCACTACACAGCAAGAGGGAGAAATAGTTACAACAGAGACTATGAGAGCTAGAAAGTATAAAATATCACTATGGAACGTCACAAGAAGCGTTTTTCCAATCTTTGATGTCATGTAATAAAATAGTAACATCAAGCTACCAGCTATCTACTTGACATGAGACATGTGTACCATCCATTCCTTATTTTAGTTAGACCTCCCATCTAGGGGAGGCAAGTATTATTTTCTTCAAATTGTAGATGAAGAAAATGGAGCCAAAAGGCTAACTCTCTTAGACTCCAAAGCAGAAATCAAGAGTTTAGACTCTGCACTTCATCGATAGTTTTTCTCCTATTATCAGCAATTTCTCTATATATCTGAGAACAAATTAATCCACTATGAGTGTAAAAATCACATAGTACACACAGCATATATAAGTGATACAGGATGTCAAGCAGTGAAGTGGCCCTCGAGAAACAGCTCAGATAGGATGAACTAACTGCATCAGTATAGCATCTTAACCTCTTTTGCATTCCCAAGTGTTAACAGGTATGTTCTTTTTTCAAGAAACATTAAATAATTGGAAAACCTATCAGGTAGAAAGATAAAAATTGATTTTTATCATGTTCGTCTTTTATCCATTGATCAACCTGTTCTTTAAAATGATGAAATTTTTAAGTACAGTGTTGTTCCTGGAATCCCATATGACAATTTTGAAATCAGTGCATCAGATCATAATCCAAGCAAACCACTGTTATTATCTTTTATTTTCCAGGAAATGTAAAATGGATCAAAGAGAAGGAGACAAAGAACTATTGCTTTCTCTATAAGATTCTCTACTTTGGATTCTCATAGTCAAAACTAAAAAGAGCCTATAGGAATAAGAAAAATAAACCAAATGAATCCAGCCTCTATAATGGAGATAAGCCCAGGAAACGGAGATGATAGATGATAGGTAGGTAGATAGATTAGATAGATAGATAGATAGATAGATAGATAGATAGATAGATAGATAGCTATAGATCTCCCAGGTAAAACAATGCATACTGACTACTGCTGAGTTCTGACTCATGTTTATAATTAATCCACAGTTTTCAATTTATGAAGCAGAGTTATTCTAAAAGTTAGCTGTCCCTGAACTTGACTGTGATAACGAAAGCCAACATTTCTCTATCAATATCCTATTTTATACTCTCTGAATATATTAACTTGTTTAATCCTCATACTTCCCATAAGATGTGGGCAATATCAACATGGACCTAGTTTTATAAATGAGCAAACCAAAGTACAGAAATGTTGGTGGACTTGGCCATTGCCACTCACATAGTGGACAAAATCAGGAAACTTGGAGTTTTCTGGCCTGTCTTTTGATACTTGATGGCCATTTATTCAAGCAGTGAATACTAAACATATATTTTGATCAAATATTTGCATTATGTAATTAAGGGACACATTCTCAACAAATGCCTATTCATTGTGTCTTTGGTAATTGTTTTTAAAATGGCACTTGTCACGAAACGGATGGCTGAAAAGAACTGTTGACAAAAGCATGTCACTTGGACAGCTCTGTGAGAAAATAAGAAAAGCCACAGCAGAAATTTCTGATAAGAAATTTCAATTCTTCTTTAGCAGATCTCCAAATTTGAGCATTTATATGATGACACTGAAAACATCTCTCTATGTCTATAACTTCTCTGGAGGGCAATTTGCCATCCTTAACTAGGAAAGATGATCAATACAACAGCAGACTATTGTGTTTTAACTATAGTAACACGCAGCAAAAATCAATATGAAGTCATTAATCTAGTCAGAATTGAGACTGAGAGACTGAAATTATCAAGACAGAAATTATTATTTTGTAATGACATTTTTATTACAAATCTATTTGTGGCCTCTAAAAATAAGTCCCAATGACATATGAAATTACACTGAGAAGATACTAAAACAACAAAAAAGCTTTTCTCAAAAGGCATTTGGTAAAAATAAGAATAGTTCCAGTTTCCTAATTTCCATAATATCATTTATTTTTCTAGTACAGTGGGACCAAATATCATAATTTATAGGATAAATATTTGTTTTTTAACACTCTTTTCTACTTTGTATAGCATAGTTTTATTAAGTATACTTCAAGGAAAAAGCATTTATTTGGAAATTTGTCCTAAGTTTAAGTTAGTTTTAAAAATCAGAAAATGTATTATGGTAGATGCTTTTCTCATTGTTTTGATCAAATAACTGACAGAAGTAACTCAAGGAACAAGAAGGGTCTATCTGGGGATCACAGTTTGAAGGTACCGCCCATAATGGTGAGAAGATATGGCTACAGGAATGTGAGTTTGAAAAGAGAAAAGTTAAGCTAAGAATGGATGATCAGTTTTCAATATGGGACCATCCATGGGGTGGGGCCCTAGACTGAATACAAAGAAAATCACAAGGTAAGCAACAGCATCTGTCTCTCTCTCTGCTTCCCGATTTTTAACACAATGTGACAAACTCACATTTTTATTATTTATTTATTTATTTATTATTTTTATGTGTATGAGTGTTTTGTGTGCATGTATGCAATGCACACAATGCCGGCAGAGGCCAGAAAAGGATATTGGATCCCCTGGAATGGAAGTTACTGATGGTTGTTGGCTGCAATTTGGGTGCTAGGAACCAAACCCAGGTCCTCTGCAAGAGCAGTCAGTGCTCTTAACCACTAAAGCAACTCTTCAGCTCCTTGAATATACATTCTTAATATCTCGGTTGTGCTCTCTGAAACATGTAGAGAAGGTCTCAGTGAGATCAGAATGTGCGATCCCTAATATATGAAAGCTGTGCTGTAGCCACCAAGTTATGAAGACTTTAAAAATTCTATATATGGGGTAAGGTTAGCATCTTTTACTGATGAGCCATTTCTCCAACCCTAGTTTAACTTTACTTAAATCACCCATACATATAGCCCAGGGCATGTGTCTTTGGCGACTCTAAATCCAGTGAAGTTAACCATGAAGATTAGCCATTGGGGGTATGAGGTCCTCTGAGCTAACTATTCAGTTCCTGAGCTCCGCACAGGAGAAATTTGGACTTTTCACAGGGGACCATTAAATTCAATTTCTGCCGTTTTCAGATCTCAGCTGTCACCGTTGTAAAAAGTATTAAACAAAATGCTTATTGGATTTTCCAGAAAATAGCGACCTCTTAATTAATTATAGCTTGGGAGCTGACCCGCGATATCCTAATGTTACAGGATCACTGGCTTAATCAGAAGGCTATGGAAATTATGCTGTAACTACCTTCACTTACTTAGGTGAATTTCTTTACTCTTTTCTGAGTGATGCTACGAATATCTTAAGAGAATGGCTTATTTAAACTCAACAGATCCTAAGAAAAGATGCATTTTCTTTAATAAAAACAAAGTAATTGATGCTAAATTCTTCCAAATCATTCTTCACTACTGAAGTCTGAGTTGCTGCCAAATTATATAGCTATTTCATTATAATGCTCAATTTGACTGTAATTGCTTTATGAAAAAATAGTCCACATGGAAGTCACAAAAATGGAAAGTGGAAGTAATGTCAAAGGTATTATTTCTAAACATTACTTTTCTTTTGTTTTGTTGGGATTGGAATCAAGGATACATATTTATTCTATCCCAGATAACCTCAGTAATAACAAGGGAAAACTTATTTCAGTATCACAGCTTTATGGATTAATTACAACCAATACTACAAAGCAATGTAATTTCAATATTTTAAGTATATTACCAGAATTTTTCTTTCAGTTACAATGCTGTCATTTATGTCAAGCTGACAAGAAAAATGAAAAAACAAAGCCCAAAACACTGAAAGAAGAGGAGAAGGAGGAGGAGGAAGAGGAGGAGGAGGAAGGGGGAGGAGGGAAGGGAAGGAAATGGAGTGGGAGGGAGGGAGGGAAGGAGGGAGAAAGGAAGAAAGGAAGGAGGGAGGGAGGGAAGGAGGGAGGACAGGAAGCAGTCATGGGGAAAGAAATGGATGATTCACAAACTTCTAGTAAGTTAGCAGTGTGGTCACCAGGAACCCTGTTTTCACATCTTTTATATCAGAACTCGGAATCCAGCTAGCTGGTGAGGTACCACAGCTTAAATATAAAAACCTGCAGTTATGAGTGCTTTTAGGAACCAGAGCACAGAATTAGTGGGGAGCAGAGGGATCCTTGGGAGAAAATGCAGAGTAAAAATTCTTTATTCTGGGTGCAACTTCTGCCCAAAGCTCCAGCTGATTTAAGCACACCTTTAAAAGTACTCAGCATCCTTAGTAATTAGAGAATCACAGATCAAAACTACTTTAAGATTTCATCTTACACAAGTCAGACTGGCTAAGATTAAGGGAACAAAAGAAACCAAATGCTGGCAAGGACATGGAGAAAGGGGAATGCTCATTCACTGCTGGTGGGAATGCAAAGTCCTGCAACCACTATGGAAAGCAGTGTGGAGAACTCTTAAAAAAAATAAAAATGAATTTACCGTATGATCCAGTTATACCACTCCTTGGTATATACCCAAAGGACTCATCCTACTATAGAGATACCTGTATAGTCATGTTTGTTGCTCTTTTCACAACAGCTAGGAAATGGAAATTGCCTAAATGTCTCTCAGATGACAAAGGGATAATGAAAATATGGTACATTTATGTAACAAAGTTCTACTCAGTGGGAAAAAATGATGAAATTTGCAGGTAAATGGATGAAACTAGAAACTGTTATACAAACTGAAGTAACAGACTCAGAAAAGTGACATATATTCTCCTCCAAGTGCAGATTGTTTCACCAATCCCTTTTTTGTGAGTATATATCCTGATGTAATAGCAAGAGCCAGGAAAATTAAAAGGAAACACAGAGGTAAAGAGAAAAAAAGAGTCTGAAACAGCGGGCTAATAGGAACAGATGCTACCAAGGGTAAAATAAGGTATTCAATTGGGAAAAGAGGAGGGAAAGATGTACAAGAAACCACAGGGTAAAGGGGAGGCATTCAAGAGGAGGGGATAATAGGAGACAGGCATGACCAAGGGGAAAATGGTGGCACTTAAACTGAAGAGGGAAAATCGATGTTAGATGAGGGGGGGGCAAATCTTAGGTGGCATAAATAGCCAGAGGGAAATGTATTAACTCAACCCCCCTGAAAAATAGACATACAATATCTGAACATGAGTGTGTGTGTGTGTGTGTGTGTGTGTGTGTGTGTGTGTATACCTGAAGGCTCTATAACAAGGAGCACAGTGCCAGACAGGAGAAACCTCCCTTCTAGTTGTTGGTCAGAGTGGTCCAAGAGACTCCCAAAATAACACAGTCTATTGCCACAGTCCTTGATTACTTCCAGAACTTGAAGGTAAGATCCCACTTCTGAAGACAAGATATACTTCAGACACAGGACTTGGGGCAATGGAGCTGGAACTGACCTGGAAGCCTCCCCCCCTGAAGTCTAGCTCTCATAGTTCTAGTGGATACTGTGCAAGCTACTAAGGGAGAAGATCAATCAGTTATACACTAGAAAAGGTCAGTAAGGTCATGTTGCTGAAGACACTGCATGATATGAGCATGGGAGAAGGAGAGAGAGCTGAGACGAAGCTAAAAACTTCATGCCATTGGATGGATGGCTTTCATAGTGCCAGAGGCACTATGCAGATGATTAGGGGAAAAGAATCCCCTATGATTCTGCTCAACGATGCAATGATGGACCCCCCTCATACTGCACACTATTGTAACATGCCAAGTAATGCCTGCTAATGCAATAATGGCTCGACTAACACACGTATAACTGACAAATTTATAATTGGATAAGACCTGCTCCTTGGGGTGGGACACACATCTGGTTCCTGAGACCAGGCCGAACCCCTGTGTCAGGGAAGGCTATAGGCCCCCACAGGGAAGCTGCTGCAAGTTTGCTATTTGATAAATATGATACACCTGCTGGGATATCGTCTAGGCATTTGTATTTACATCCATGTTTATTTAGATGTTTCTACTTCCTTCCATTTGTCTTTATAGTAGGGGAGACACCACTGAGATGGGTCAGTGGCCACATCTTCAAGACAAATGATGGGGAGGCCCAAGAGGTCAATAACTCACCACAATACAAGAGAGATTGTCCTGCATCTGTCACCCCCTCCAAGGCTCAGGGAACCTTGCAGAAGATTGGTGGAAAGATTGTGAGAGCTGGAGGAAGGGGTAGAGTGTTGGGTAAGTGTCCTTCTAAAAGCTAGAACTGAAGGGGGCAGGTCTAGAGACCAATGCTAAGAGATGCTAAGAGATACTAAGAGATGCTGAGAAATGCTGAGTATACTGGGAAAACGGGGAGGAGTGGTTACCATTTTGGGGCACAGTGAATGGGAAGGCATGCAGACTGAGTGGCATTGGTGGCCCGGATCTCAAAGCTTAGCTAAAATGTAGAAGATGGGCCATGGGACTTTGTAAGTCACCCTTTCCCAGATGTCATAAATCATACTAAAACCCAAATAGAATGTATTATGTCAGTTTTGTCAATCTGCATTAGGACTGAGACTTGGAATCCCAGAGGGTGCACTTGGGTCTCTCAGGAGGGAGGGGAATTTGGCGACAGCATGAGAGATGGTTCAGTGGTTATGAGCACTGACTGTTCTTGCTGAAGTCCCAGGTTTGAATCCCAACACCTACATGACAGCTAACAATTGTCTGCAACTCCAGTTCTACGGGATTCAATACCCTCTTCTGTCCTCCAATGACACTGCATGATATGGGTACACTTACACACATGCAGGCATAACACTCATACACATAAAATAGTCATAAATAAATAAATCAAATCAAAATTTTTTAAAGATCAAATAAAAGGGGGATGGTCTCTAGATAGGCTGTATAGACTCCAGTGGATGCATTTGTACCAAAAGACATCTGGGTACAAATGCTTGACTGGATACATGAAATCTAGTGGGGGGGCACTATGGATGGGGGTATAAATTTAATTAAGATCTCTTATGTGAAAAAAAATGTATAAAAGAAGAAACATCAAAAGAGAGCATCTATTCCTGCATTGGACTTATCATTTGCTTGCCTGTGGTGTCTATTAGGCCCATTGAATCCCTGTTATAACTCCATTTAAACTCTTTTTATATTGTATGTGAATACTTTGAAGCAAACTTCTATAGCAGGTTTATATATGACTCTTTCAACAGGCCTTTAGTGTTAGGTATCCCTCCTGCTACTCACTTTTCTGCCCAACCCTCCCATTCCCAGCCTTACTAAGCCTTTCCTGTCTTTTATTCTTCTTCCTTATTTATATCAATGCATTTTATCTCCCCTCTCATAAACCACCGCCCCATGTTCCTTTATTAGTTTCCTCATCTGTAAGAATTTTCCAATTGAAATACACCTATGTAAAGTTTCAAAGCAAAAGAATATGGTAAGACCCTACTCCTGAAGACATTAGATTCCTGAGTTGCAGAACAAATTAGAAGAAATCAAGTTGGTACTGACCTTGAAGCTACATCTCTGCTGGCTAGTTTTCATAGTACTAGAAAATGCTATGTGTATTGCTGACAAAGGTAACATCAACCTTGCCCAGCTGTGAACCTTATGAAATACAATAAACAACTGGTGTGGCAAAATATGCCCACTGGTGCAATAGTGACACAAATATTATGGGAGTAACCAATCACCTTCTAATTGGATTTAAGGCCTGGCTTATAAGAGGGGGTCTATACCTGACGTGGTTACAGGGTCAAGAGCCTCTGGATAGAAAGGCCACAGACCATAGAGGAGAACCTACTACTATCATTCTGCTAAATAGATGTAATATTAAACTAACTCATAATGATATTGTTATACTCATAGATTAGTGGATCTCTCGCTCTCACCAGAGAAGCTTGAAGCAGCTGGTGATTAACACAGAGACCTGCAAATGTTCAACATGCAGAGAATAAGAGACTGCAGAGTGCTCAACCATAAATAGAACACCTATATTGCCCTCTCTCCTCCCAAGGCTCAGGGATCATTGTGGAAGAGGGTGCACAAAGACTGGAATGTCCAGAGGTGGGAGATGAATGCAAGGATACTAAGTCATCTAGACACTACAGGATAGTGGCACATATGGACACATAGTGCTTATGACATCATGCCCAAGACCTATTCAAACCCAAGCCAAAAAGGATATAGGTGAGCAGGAAGGCCCAGCCCTACCTGAGGATCTAGTACCATTTGATGGATGCTGGAAAAGGGAGAGTCAGTTTTCTTTACTGATGTGATGTCTGGTAGGTGGTCCAGACTCCAAAGGATAGAACACATCTAAGAGCACTTGAGAAACCCAGGTTGGATTCAAAAGGCCTTTTTAAGAAAAATGCAAATAATACTAGAGGACATAAAGTCATGGGGGAGAGTAAAATGAGGGTAAAGAATGGGAACGTGTCTGAGTGTGATCAAAATACATTGTATGAAATTCTCAAATCAATAAAATTTATTATTTTTTTTATTTTATGTGTACAAGTATATTGCCTGCATGTGTATAAATGCACCTGTGTCGTGCAATGCCCACAGAAGGCATTGGATCCCCTGGAATTGGAGTTAGAGATGGTTGTCAGCTGCCATGTGGGTGCTGAGAATCAAACCAGGAATTTGTGCATCCTGTCATTTGTGTTAAGGTCTATGGAGTCAAGTGAGTGTTCCCAGATGTCCACAGTACAAATTCATCCACTGAGGTCTAGTCAGCTTATCCACAGGCACCTGCATACATGTGGCAAAAACTTACACACACACACACACACACACACACACACACACACACACACACTAATAAAAAAAAACACCTAAAAAAAATGAAAATGTAAAATAGAGTTTTAGATAAATAAAATTTAAGAATTTGTCACTGGCAGGCATATATATATTAATATTTTATTATGTTTATTTTATGTGCATGCGTGTATTGCCTACATGTAGGTAAGTGCACCCATGTTATGCAATGCCTGTGGAGAACAGAAGAGGCTGTTGGATCCCCTGAAACTGGAGTTACAGACATGTTAGCTGCCATGTGGGTGTTGGGATTCAAACCTGGGTCTTCTGCAAGAATAGTCAGTGTTCTTAACTGCTGAGCCATCTCTCCAGCCCCTTGGGCATATTTTTTTTAAGTTAAAATAGTTTTCAGACTGACAGTAAAAGTTCACTGAGTCTTTAGAAGGAATTAAGAGCACTGGGATGTTAGGCACAGAACCATGAAACTGCAGTCTGATATTTGTTATGTGTTTAGATTAAACAAATATAACAACTAGAGGAAAGAAAGGGGGGTCAGTGAGTGAAGAGGGATCTGCAGTAATAAAGTCCTTTCTTTTTTGTAAATTACTTATTGAATTTTTGTGTATTTCATACAGAACATCTTAATTATCTTTATCCCCCTTCCCCATTGGCACCTCCCACAGCCTGCCCCCAGGAATTTATGCATCCTGTCATGTGTGTTAAGGTCTACGGAGTCAAGTCAGTGTTCTCAGATGTCCCTCAGTACAAGTTCATCCACTGAGGTCTAGTCAGCCTATCTGGAGTCCCTCCTTTCAATTTATTACAACCAATTTATTATTAAATCTCAGTTGACCGTGATGAGTTAAGAATGTATATACTACAATTCTTTGAAAAACAACAACAAAAAGTACAAAGAGGTATAATGAAAAGGTCAAGACATGAGCAAAGTACAAAGGAGCATAGAATCTTAGTGCATAAAGACACCATATTTGATCCAATGGCAGAATCCAAAATATATAAAAACTTATACTACTCATTTAGTAACTAGACTAAAAATGCTTTTATACTGTGGTACTTGGTTCTTACTAGGCAGCTCACTTATTTTTCTACTGTTACATTATGCCAGCAATGAACAAGACTTCTCCCCTCACACAGACAGCCTCTACTATTTTTAACCACCTAAACATCCACTTTACAACATTAGCTTTTCACTTCCCTACACTGGCTTTTCACTTCTACGTTTGTCTATGATTCCCTAGAGGGACCATCTCTCTTCTCTTCCCTAATTCTCTATTTTCAGGAAATCAATTCTGTCTTCCTTTTATGGTCCCTCCCTAATAACCATTTATTCTGACCATGACCTTTATCACAATTATTCTTTTATGATAATGTGAGAAAGTATTATTGTGCTTGATATGATTAATCTAGTTTTTTGTTGTTTAAGAAAACTTTTACTAATGTGTTAATATTTCAGCAAAGTTATTGCAACAGGTTTAAAAGGCAGACAGATGCTATTATAGACTTTAAAGTAACAAATGAGTTTTATACAATTATATTATTACACAGACCTATGAGATTTATTGAATAACTACAAGGCCCAGAAAACAAATTAAATCTGAAAGATTAAATGCAGTATTAGCTCCTACAGTATCTTAAAAAGTTAAACTTTTAACTGCTTCATTCTCATAATATTTCTTAACTTTCTCTCGAACATAGTGCTCTCAAACCCCAAAAAGAATGAAGGGCATAAGAAATTCCAATACTAAGAGCAGACAGATAAAAGCTAGAAATATCAACAGGAACTTACAGGTTTAATGTGAAACCCACAGCTTACTTTATTTGAATCACTCAAACCATTTCTGTGCACTCAATTCTGCATGTGAGGAGTCTACTAATCAAAGTTTGTCATAGGGGTTAAAAATTAGCTACAGAGCCTATCAAACTTTTCTCCTAAGTTATATTTGTAACAAAAGATGTTAAAATGTTTCTGACACTTGCTTATTACACATTTGGGCAGAGCAGGGACATATGTGTGTTTGATAGCTAAGCATCTATTTATTGTGCTTACTTATCTGTGTAATGAACAAGCCACACACACAACACCATCCCAACATTTTGAGGTGATGAATTGCATTAAATACTGCTTTAATAATAACTGCATAATAAAACAAATAACATACATTCTTTTTCGATGAACTTGAGTTTCAGAAACTGAACAGTAGAAATAAATCTTAAGATCTGGGTCATGACAAAATGGGCAGCTCTTGGAAATCTAGGAGGTACACTAATAAAATCCCAGACACAACACCCCACCTGGAGAAAAGTCTTTTTTCTTTTTTAAACAAACAAACAAACAAAAACCCTCCAAAAACTAATTTGGGGGAATAACTGAGATTAAGTTTAAGTTGAAAGACACCTAGGAAACCGGCCCAAGGAGTGATGGGAACTAATGGTACTGGTGGGAAGAAAGGAAGAAACATTGTCTTGGGCAATTGTCTTTTTAAAATAGTTGTCTTTTCAAAATAGTTTTGAATTAAAAAGTGAAATGCTTCCTCCTTCTCAGAAATGAAATGAAAGATTACAAAAGCCCTATACAATCTGGAGATAAAAAGTAGATGCTCAGTGACCATCAGTCATTCCAGGTGTGGAATTTTAGAAAATTAGACCTTAGAGTACATGGCACCTTGGCTCTGTCACCAGATACAAAGGAATGATGCTCTGGAGAGGAGGTAGGGACACTCTGCCATCAGCCAGTGGACAGACGAAGGTCTCAGCTGGAGGTGGGATCTTTAACTCTGTGGTTTATCTTCCAGTGCTCACTCCTCTGTCTTCATAGATGGCAATTTCAACGACTGGGAGTCCTCTTTCAATGGCATCTGTAAGGAGGAGGCCTTGGAGAGCATATATCTTCTCATTCTGTTCTTGAATGTGTTTGGAGACTTTCTTAAAAACCTTCCCATAGTGAGTTTCCATTCACAAGAAGATGGTATATGCTGTTAAGCAAGTCAAACAGCCTTCAAGATGTGACTGTTCCCCAAGCTTCTCTGCTTCTGCATAAAAGTTATTTAGGGTTCGAACTGTTTCTTCAAACTGTTGCCTATCAATCCAGTTTTCCAGCTCCACGGGAGACTTGGTCTGGAACTGGCAGCGTGTGCCACTGCTGTAGTCTTGCTGAATGAACACCTTCCCAGACAACAGTCCTGCTGCGGCCTCCTGGTGAGGCCGGGACCCACCGGTGCTCCGAGCTGGGGGATGACAGAGGTCAGACCTCCCTCCTGAAGCCTGGACTCTGGCTGGCCAGGCCCTCAGACTCGCCTGCCACCCGGAGAGGCCCAAGGCCTCTCCCTTGCTACTGCCTGTCACCCATGGTGGTCGCTGAGGGTCTTCAGCTCTCCTTGCCCAAGGCATGCACCCCCCACATCCTGGTCTGGCCCTGGAAACACCGATTAATCTAGTATTAAATAATGCAATATAAGCAAAAGTCCATGTCACTATTACATATGATTGAAAATATATCCTGGTTATAAGATGGCTGTGAGAAGTGAATTTCCAGACTTGCCTCATTCAGTCTTTCAATTTCTGGTTTGAGTGGGCTCCATCTGAATTGTATTTCACATTGTCTTCTTAGTGTAACTGAAGTATAGCTTCTGAATAAAAGAGTAAGCTGAGTCACAGAAATGTTCCAAGGAGCATAGCTGATGTTTTGGCAGGAATTAAGTTCTCCTTTAAAGACTTTGAGAACTGCATATTTTGGGCTATTATTTGACACAGTTTTGGTTTCATACTCATGACACTTGATGCTGACAAGCTGTCAGTTACTCATTGTATTCAACTTTATGTTTAATTATTACATAATGACATCCAAGAGTTCACAAGCAGCATCTAGTAAGGCTAGTTTTGTTTGCTATATATTTGTGAAAATGACAAAACTATGAATTTGTTTGTCTCTATCAAAAATTTCAGTCATGTTGAAAGTATTATTTTGGTTTGATTATAAATCAGTCTCATTGGTGATGGGCTAAAGAACTAAAACACAGCTGGTATTTTTACAAATATTAAGATCTCAAATGTTATATTGAATGACCATGCTTCTTGGTTCCTCCAGAGATAGACTTGAGCAGGGCATGGGTCTGTTTCAAGCAACACACAGATGAGTACTAGACAAAAATGAGTATTCAAGTAACTAACACATTGTATTATAAAGGTCATCATCTTGGCTTTATAACAACAATATGGATGCAGTTTGAATGTCAAATTGTTTACAAGGTCCAGAATAGTTATTAGTATACCTGTGGTGATTCTTTCTGGGGCAACTGATCTATTCCAGTTTTTCAGTCCAGAATTACTCACACACAATCAATAGAACCAGGCATATCTCTAAAACGTAAGTAAATAATTGATGCCCAAAGAGATAGAAATTGAGAGTAAGCACATGGACACATTTATAAAATTTTGATAATGTAATTTTCTGTCTGTTGAATAGAAAATATTCAGTCTTGTTTTATTCCTAATTTTATTAACATTAAAATGAATTATGGGTATTTTATGTACGTACATTCATCAGTTCTGGAAAAATCTGAAAACTAAGCCAATTATTCCATTAGCCCTCATCACAACACAAACCACTTTGCATGAGCTCTAGCATGCAGCTACCCAAACTGTGCAAAGAACGTCAGGTGCACTAAGGCACCTTCTTAGGGTGACAGCTCATCCTGCTTTCAATCAGGCAAATAAATACCACAGTCAATTTGTGTCTCCTAGAAAACTATTCACTTTTCATCATTTCCTAATTTCCTATTAATTCAGTATATTCCTAACTGCTTATGTTTTAGTATAGTTTATTGATTTCACTCTACAGATTTTTAATAGCTCTACTTAGGTATAATTCACTGGTAATAACACACTCATTCACATATAATCTGGTGCATTTTGGTATCTGGATGCTGTCACATAACCTCTACAATCAAGAAACATAGAAGTTTGGTATGATCCCCTAAATAACCATGTAGTCCCTAGGTTTTATACTGTAGTGTTTTGATGACTTTCCCTACAATCTATGCGCAGCTGCACAGCCAGTGCAAGCGTGGGCCAACCTCCAATCAGCACAAAGAGGCAGCTGCAGAGATGCAGAACCATAAGTGCCTCATGTTCTTGAATATGCATTACCACCAAATGAAAATGTAGTATATAGATACCTGTAGCTTTCATCATTATATCTAACTCTTGAAATTCTATGTATTAGCTGAATGGTGCTCAAAACACAGCCAAATTTTACCTTTATCCCTATGATTTGATGAGAACAGCAATGTAGGCCAGGACCTTCCCATAAGCAGTACCAGCTATACCTGGGAACTTCACAGAAATGAAGATCTTTGGGCTTCCCCCAGGCCCGCTGCATCAGAACCTCTGGAGGAGGTCTTTGTATCTCTCCTATGGATTCTGATGCATACCTAAATTTGAGAACTACTCCCTTAGGAAACAGCACACACTAACTCATGGCTGGCTTAGTTGTTAGATTTAAGGAAAACTAACAATGGTGCTGAATGCTAATGCTACCAAAACTACAAAAATAAACATAAATCAAGAAATCGTTGTTAGTTGCAGTCATCCTCCTTGGAAGCAGAACACCAGAATTTATTTCTCCTATGTAACTGTAACTCTGTACCCCTTGACCATCCTTGCTCTATGCCTCCTTCCCCCCTCATTTTCTTGGTCTCTGGAGGAAGAATTGAGAATGTTCTCATCACAAAGAAATGTTAAACATTTGAGGAGAGCTGTATAATTACTTTTTTGAAAAATAGCACACAATATATATGTACATCAAAACACCATATGGCACCCCATTAGTATGTACAATTACTATGTTTAATTAAGAAATAAAAATACAAAAATGTTTTCTTAAACTTTTCAAACAAGTTTCCCCTTGTTCCCCACTCCTTCCTTTCCCCTCCTCAGCTTCCTTTATCTCTGTAGTGGATGTTCCAGCCACACTCACCCATTCTCACAAGAGCAAGGAAGTAATCTCTCATCTAGCAAGGTCAGTACTTTAAAAGGGCAGTTGACAGTAAGCATGTTTACTAAAAGAGTGCATTCCTGATGCTTGACTTGGGACATCTGTCATGTGCCTACACAGGTGCCAAGGATCCAGGTGCAACCGATTATGACTAGTAATAATCAGATGCATACAGATTAGAGATGCAAGCGCCAACATCTCAGTGTTGGTAGCAAAAACAATGAGTCTTGCAAGGAGCATATCTGGATATGGAGATCTTCTTTAAAGGGTAAAAACTCATTCAATTTTCTATCTTACAGGGTCTATTCTGAGTTCAATATTGTGTAACTGTATTAACTGTGAACCTAAAAATTTACAGCCACTTATGAAAGAT
>NW_008356458.1:1961738-1963033 GCF_000622305.1 Nannospalax galili
ATTTTATGTCTTACAGGGCTTATACTGAGTTCAATATTGTATAACTGTATTGTCTCATCACTCAGAAGACAAACTTCTCAAATTCTGGTCTGAGACAGGCCCTGATCTACAGTTCTGTGAATTCTTCTGCCTTGGGGAATTTGTCAACTTCTGGGACAGGTGTACCATATTAACTAATCTCCTACTGAGGGACACTTGAGTTGATACTAAACTTTGCTGTTACAAACAAGAGTGCTTCAGCAGACAACACTGTGCACATGACATTTATCACCTGGAAAAATATCAGAGTCTAAATTCCTCAAAGGAAAATTCTTGGCTCAGAGGGATTTTGCTTTTATATTTTTAATAGAAATTCCAAATCGCCATGAAATTGAAGTTGTATCAGTTTAGACTCCTAGAGAGAATGGGAGGGTGCCTATTCATAACTTTGTAAGCAGATTCTATTAAGCTTGTAGACTTTGCTTACCTAATAGATGAAAAATGGTACAAGTAGAGCTTTAATATTTCTCTTTGAATGGAGTTTTGTTTTATTGATTAGAAGCCATTTGTATTTTCTTTCCTGTGAACTATCTATTCATATCTTTTCCCTCGCTTTTGTAATTAGGTGGATACACTTTTTCTCATTTATTTCTAGGGGTCTTCAGGCGTGAGGAGGAGGCACATTTGCAAATGAAGTAGAAGGTAAAGGACAGGAAAGCAGAGTTTGTGGGTTTGGGCAGGATTGTTCTCTGCTTATTGTCTTGAGGCAGGGTCTCTCATTGACTCTAAAGCTCACAATTTGTCTAGGCTGGGTGTCCAACAAACTCCCAGGATCCACTTGTCTCCACACCCCAGCCCTGGGGTAACAGGCACTCCCAGCTGTGCCTGGCTCTTTCAAAAAAAATGTGAGTGCTGGGGCTCTAAACCCAGATCCTCAGTTTGCACAAGAACCCTTGCCTCTGAGCCATCTCTCAGTCCCTTTAAAAGTATTTATTTGAAACTGAATTACAACACTTTTTCTATTTTAACTTTGTGTTGACACTTGATATGCAATATAAAGTGTTTAAAATATATAGATAAAGTTTTCATGTTTTCCTTTTGAGAGATTTAGTAAGATGTTCTCTTCTCCAATATTATGACTGTAGCTTTTCTGCTTTCTTCCAGAAATTTAATGGCTTTACTTTTTATACTTAAATCTTTAAAGTATTTGGGGGTTTTCTTGGTATTTGCTATAAAATACAGATTCAATTGGGTTTTTTGTTTTGTTTTGTTTTGTTTTGTTTACCTGGAACATTACCCAGATTTTAATTTGAAGA
>NW_008356458.1:1963130-1984876 GCF_000622305.1 Nannospalax galili
ATCTCTATCCCCCACAGCTCCCCCCACCACTAAATTTCATGCATTCTGTCATATATGTTAAGGCCTATTCAGTCTAGCATTTGTATCCAGATGTCCCCCTGGTGCAAGTTCATCCACTGGAGTCTAGTCAGCCTATCTAGCCACTCCCTTAAAGCATATCAAGTCTCCCTTACCCCACAATAATCTGTTTCCAATAGTTCCTTGACTAAGGTTTTCCATTTCTCCAGTTCTATGCTGGGTTTTGTCTGATTGAGTCAACATGGGAACTCATGGGAGGGGCTGCAAGTATAGCCAAATACACAAGGCTGGAGAGGTCACAGATCCTAGAGAAAAACCTATCTCTGTCATATCTCTAGACAAATGAAATTTCTTACTCTATGCTAAACACAGATCCTTATATTATAGACAAGCATACCATTCACCACTCATCAAAGAAGCTTCTTTTTGCAACAGATGAAGGCTATTATAGAGTTCCACAACTGGTCACACACAGAGAATATGTGTTTGAGAGATGCTTAGTCCTAAGTGACATACTACAGTGGAACTTCTATACCTAAGGCTCCTGGGAACATAGCAAAACAGGGGGTAGAGAGTACTAGTACATCCCTCAATTCTCACCAGTGAAGTGTCCTCATAAAACAGTGTGCAATGCACATAGAAGGCCATGACTAGCTAAGTTCCAGAGAACAAGAGGCAGCAGAGTGCATGTCCCTGGATAGGATATTACCCAGTTTTAGCAGCTGTATTTCATCATCCATGTCCTTTCGTTACTTTCCTACCCGCAGTATGAAGGGCCTCCTTTACTTGCTATTTGCATATAAGAAAACTACTGATAATTGCATATTAATTGCAGTCTAGTTGCTAACCGAAATTATGGTAACATTTTAGTTTCTCATAAATATTTTTAAGATATGTGATCATATTATCTGAATTAAGTATAAAAGAGTAATTATTTTACTATACACACACACACACACACACACACACACACACACACAGTTGAATTCAGTGCTGGGGACAGAACCTAGAGCATCATGGATACTAAGAAGGTGCTCTACCACTGATCTACATCCCCATCTTCTCCTGGTTTATTTATAATTTCCTAATTTCAAAATATTTCACATCTCATAAAATTCTCTTTAAAACCTTCCTTTAAAATTTGTCAAGAACACCATCTCTCTCTTCTCCAATAAATATTAAACAATAGTAATGTTAAAGCCTTCTTTATTTTATTCATATTATTAGTCAGAAATTCATCTAGTATTGCCCTGTTGTTTCCTATTGACTTTCAAGTAGAGATGATGTAATCTTGTAATGTCTAAAATCCATTCAGCCATTTCCCTCTATTGACTATTTAAAATCACAAACACTGCAGCTCTATTCATCAGCTAAGTATGGCTTCGATCCCTGCTGCATCTCCCTGTGCAGGTCTTCTTTTATACCTGTTCTCCTTTGCTTTCTCTCCTCTGTAGCCTCCCACCTCCATCTACTGACAAATCAAGAGTCTCCCTTCACTGCACATGGCTTCTGTGGTGATTTTAGCTGCTTCTGGAGGCCTGAGGCACTTTGATACAGCACATTATTTCTGTCACCCACTTTCCCTGAAAAAAGAGTTACCAGTTTTTTTCACATTCATCTTTTAGTGTCAGTATAATGTCCAGAAGGAAAAGAAGGAAACTGCTGTCTCACACCACCACTCCCAAAGAACAAAATTCTTTCTGAAATATAAGCACTGCCAAAGAGACATTATGTAAACTGTTCTCAAGTGGACACTGAACACCACCCAGGTATTTTCCCATCTCTTCGACTATTCTGGTACCCACAACGACTGTCACCATCATGTGAATAATGAAAGCTAATATCTGTCCTCCCATCCAGGACAGGCACTGTGATATGTGCCTCCTAAATACCACCTTGCTTCATCTTCCATGCCCTTCTGTAAGATGGACACCAGAAAAGCAGTGGAGAAGGTAGGTTGTGATGGTGACCTCTTAGACCACAAGTTTGAAGCACACTTCCACTCCTAGCTTTTGCAAACATAAACGGAGGATGCTGTTAGCACCTACTTCATGGGTAGTAACTTATCAAAAGAACGAATGAGGACCTGGAATGCAACACAAGATGAAAGATTATGAGATCTGAGAATAGCACAGAGACCAAGCTCTTATTAACATTTACTGTTGTTATCCCAACTCCTCAGGTGAGAGGAGGGTTACATAGTGAATGTTCTATAACTACTCAGCCAATTCAAACCAAGCCAGTTATTAGTCTAAAGCCTCTGTCCTGATAAGTTACATAGCTTGGCAAACTAAAGCCAAGCACCATTGACATGGTGCCTTTCACAACAATACGCTGTTTCTTGCTTTTGAAGTCCAGATGTTAAGGTGTTAACAGGTTTAGTTCCTTCAAAGGACTACAAAGAAGAATCTGTGCCTGGCTTCCTCTTAATGTGTGGTGGTTTGCTAATCAAACTTTGAGCTCTTTAGCTCTTATATGACTCATTGCTTCAATTATCTGCCTTCACTTTCCTGTGTCACTCATAGTGTACGTGAGTGAAATGTCTTAATTTTACTTTTTTACAAAGTGTTCTATCTCTAGTAATCTGTTATAGCATAACAAACAGATCAAGTATCTAACTTGATTGCATCTGCAATGATTCTACTTCTTAAAATGTCCACATTCTGAGGCAGCGGGTTAGGACTTCAACACAGAAAATTCAGGAGTCCCAATTCAACTCATAACAGAATAGGCCTCACTCATCCACATTTTCATTTTCTGAGTTTCAGTTACTCTCAGACAACTGTAGTCTGAAAATATGTAAAGAAAAAAATATCAAGAAATGAAAAGTTAGGTGTGGTGGGACACGCCTTTAATCCCAGCACTTAGGAAGCAGAGACTGGAGATCTCCTTGAGACTGAGCCCAGTCTGGTCTACATAGCACGTTCCAGGCCAGCTGGGGCTATAGAAAGACGCTGTCTCAAAACGCCCCCCAAAGAAATGTACAAATCATCAAACTTTCAGTCACATGCCATTCTGTATTGCAGGATGAAATCTCTCAGTGTTTGCAGCCCAGGATGTGAACTATCGATTGTTTTAGCATGTGCCTGATGTATACACTATTCACTCATTAGCTACTGATTACCCATCTTGGCTTTCAAATCTACTGTCTTGGCATCACAGTGCATGTGTCTAATTAATCTTTAGCTTATTTAGCAATGGCTTCAAGAGTAGTGATGCAGGCACCTCAGATATGCTGAAGAGAAGCTTTGAAGGGCTCTTTTAGGTGTCATCTTACATCATGATAAGATGAATAGGGAGAATATAGCACAATAAGATACTGAGAGAGACCATATTCACATAACACTTATTACAAAATATTTATTAAATATTCTATTATTGTTGCTAACCTCGTGTTTGGTCTACTTTATAAATTAAGCTGTGACATAAGTATGGATATATGGAATAAAACATTATATATATATAATGATTATACATATAATTAGGTGCTACCCAGGGTTTCAAGTGTCCATTGTAGGACTTGGATAAGAGTACAGGGGAGCACTGTATACATACTGTGCAATACTGTGTTCTCTCCCTCTCCTTGACCCTTAATGTGTGCCTTATGCTAGCAACTACAGGCTACATATTGTCCTGAGAGCTTTCATAATTAATCTTCACCTAATTCTCATAAAACCCTATAGATGAAGTCCTATCTTTATCTCCATTTTTTCAATAAATATTTTTATTGAATTTTGTGGATTTCATTATATCTTAATAATATTTAGACCCCCACCCATATCTGTACCCTGATAGCATGCTCATAAGCTATCATGCATATGGTCATATATGCTAAGGCATATCAAGTCAAGTTTGTGTACCCAGGTGTCCCTCAGTGCAAGCTCATTTACTGGAGCTTATTCAGCCTGTCTAGGGTCACTCCCATAAAGATCAACTCTCCCTTCACCCAGCAGTGATCAGCTATCAATAGGTCCTTGGCTAAGGTTGGGGACTCCTGCCCATTTCCCCAGTTCTATGCTGGCTTATGTCTGATTGAGTTTGCATGTGTTTTGTGCATGCTGTCACCATTGCTGTAAGTTTATAAATGAACAAGTTCCAAGGAGCTTGTAAGACTCTGTTTCCTTATGCTCATGTTCCAGCCCTGGCTCTTACAATATGTCTGCTGCCTCTTCCTCAATGGTCCCTGAGCCCTGGGAGGGTGAAGTTTTGCGGGGGTCCTTCCCCGCACGCAGCGCGATGGGGGCCGAGGAGAGGGAGTGCGCTGCCGTCCTAACCCTCTGTTCCCCAGGCACCACCAAGGAGGCAGGGAGTCTTGTCTAGCAGGAGCTCCTTTATTATTAAGGCTGAACAATATTTAAAGGCAAAAACCACAAGCATAGCATAGGCGGGGAGGCCGGCATCCCATCAGCTCAGAGGTCACATATTAGCAAGCAGGCCCTTTTCATAGCATAACTCAGTGTTCAGGAGGTGATCAGGCGTCCTTCACTGGCTGAGCTACAGTCAGTATTACTTCTCCTTATTGTTGCGCGCCAAGCTGGCTAGCTGGCTCCGCCTTCACCTAAGCTGCTCAGCGCCGTCTTATTACCAGGCCTCCACAAAGTTTGATATAGGAGTCTTGCCCACACACACTGCAATCTCTTATTCTCTATATTTTGGCCAGTTGTGGCCTTCTGTATGAATCACCCTCTGTTGCATGAAGAAGCTTCGATGGTCAGAGATGAGAGATGAAGTAGTATTCTCTCTATCCCCTGTTTTACTATGTTCTATGAGCCTTAGGTATAGAGGTTCCATTGTAGATGTGTCACTTAGGGTTGGGCATCTCCCAGACATTTATTCTCTAAGTGTGACCAGTTGTGTAAGTCTATAACAATCTCTGACAGTTGCAAAAAGACACTTCTTTGATGAGTGGTGTATGGTAAACTTGCTTGTAAATACAAGAATCTATACTTAGCATAGAGTAAGAAATTATATTTGTCTCAGGATGTGACTGACATGGGGTTTTCACTAAGATCTATGACCTCTCCAGCCATGTATATTTGGCCATTTTTACAGTGTCACACATGAGTTCCCTCCCATTGAACATGCTTCCAGTTCAGTTAGATAGCTGTTGATTACCCGCAAGATAGAAGTGCCACTGCTACACTGATATAAAGAAACTGAAGCGTATATGTGTAGATTTTACATTGCTCTACCCTTCACTCTATGGTCCCTTTCTTTAAGGACTGGTCCTACACATTACATGAACAGGAGAAGTCAGATGACAGAACTTTATCAAACACTTTTTGCTCCTTCTTCCATCTCTGCTTTTACCACAGAGGGAGCTTCTTGCTTCACCTTGTTGTGAGTCATGTTCAAAGACTTACCTTGTCTCTTCTTCAACATCAAGGAAAAAAATAGAAATAAAGATATAGTAAACTAACCTACAGGCCATAAAAATAAATGAAGGTGTGTGATTGTTAATACTGGTTTCCACAATTTGAAAGGATCTAGGATTGTTAATATTGTTTTCCACATTGAAAGGATCTAAGATCACCTAGGGTTCAAGCCTTGGGACATGCCTGATAAGGATTTTCTAGATTACGTTAGTTATTAGTTACATTTCTGTTGCTGTGATAAAATACCATGACCAAGGCATGTTATAGAAAAAATAGTTTATTTGGCTTAAAGTTCCAGAGAGTGAGTCCACAATGGCAGAGGAGTTATGTCACAGGAGGTGTCCAGAGCAGAAAAGTGAGCACTCATATCTTCAAGCAGACACAGGAAACAGAACAAAGCCGGAAATTCAGCAAGGCTTAAACACTCTCAAAGTCTACCCGCAGTGGTATGTTTTCCTCTAGCATTTGATGTGTTTTGCTTCATGCATTAAAAACAAAATCCACAGCATGGCCATACCTCCTCAAGTTTCCATGTCCCTCTTCAAACTGCTATGGACTGGAGACCAAGTGTCCAAACACTTTGAGCCTATGGGGGACATTCTCAATCAAAACACCACATTTAGCCTGTGAGGGATTATCTAGTTAAGTTAGTTGAGGTCAGGAGACCTACCCTGAATGTGGGCAACACCATTCCATGGCTTTAGGTCCTAGACTGAATAAGAAAGAGAAAACCAGCTGAGCACCAGCATTCATGGCTCTCTACTCCCTGCCTGAGGATACAATGTGACTAGTTGCCTCAGGCTCCTGCCATAATGACTGCTCTGCCATGATGGACTCATGAATCATAAGCCAAAATAAACCCTTTCTTCCTTAAATTGCTTTTCTCAGGTATTTTATCACAGCATCAAGACATGTAACTGAGACATCATATGAAGAATAAGAGGACAATATAGCAAGAGTGTTGGGAGTAAGCCAGTGGCACTACATTAAGTCAGACAGGAGAACAAAGAGCAGACAGCAGAGGAGCTCGCAACACAGTGTTAAGATGTCATTGCAGGGAATTGGGCCAGTTTACATGAAAACAGAAAATTCATAACACTCTGGTAGTGACTATAATTGCATTTCAGTCTGTAATGGGAGAACACAGAGAAAAGGTGAGGACTCTAAGTGGAGTCAGGAAAGACTTCTCGGAGAATCCACTTGGCATGATGAATGGATGGCCAACAGAGCGTTCCTTAAAGACAGCATGTGTTTAAGGAGACTCTTTCCCTTTTCGCTGTAAGAAGAGGCTACAATCTCCCTGAAAAAAATCATTTTAATCCAGCTTCCTTAAGCTGTAGATTTAGACTTTTTATTTGCTTCATGCATTTAAAAAATAATAATACTGCTCAGTTACAATAAGAATATGGAGGTGCATCTCAAACAGAATGGGAGCAGATAAACAAATAATAAAATTGTAGTCAAGCTGGGCTCAGAACCCAGAAAACAGCCACATTCCAACAGTCAAAGGAACATGAGGGGGAAATGATGGCAAGAAGGAACCAGAAACAAGAGAAGTGGGTGAAAGGTCAGTCAGGAAAGGTGGCAGGGCCCAGCACTGGCTGTCAGTCCTGGCCTACTGTTTGTCAGTTCTTTGTAGAGATCACCAGTTCCCGCTGGAGGATAAATCTACTGGGCTTAACAGGCTGAAACACTCATTCTTGGGGTGACCGAGGAGTTTGTCAGTGGTAGGTGATATGGCAACTTGCATAAAAGAAAGAGCTATGTTCATTCTGCTCAGTGTCTAGCGGAAGGTAGACATCAGTCCCCTCCTCCCAACCTTCATGCTGCAGATTCCTGGGTTCAGATAGTGTCTTTTCACTAACTGAAGGAGAGTCAAAAGGGTTTTTTTTTAATCCCTTGGCACATGTGTGTCTGTCAAACTTTTTTTCCGCTTCTCTCCTGCAACTTATCAAGCACACTTTGGAAGCAAGCACTATAGTTTTCTTCTCTGTCTGACCCTAGCTGCTCTCCTGGAAGGGGGCTGAGTTCTGACACATGGTTTAGGGCCAGGGCTGTGACAGTGGAAAGCCTTGATCTACTCATAAAGTTACTAGAAAGAAAGAAACCACCCCACAAAATGCTGCTCCCTAGACCTTCACATGGACTTGGGACATTAATTACCAACTCTTGGCTGGCTGGAGACCCCTCAAGGACCCTCTATTTTAGGGGTTTGGTGATGACCACTACTGGGCAGTAGATGGCATATAGGCATCCTTGCATTTGTTAGTTAAATGACTACCAGTCACACTCCCAGTTCTGAATCTGGCACCTTCAGCAATATTATCACCAATAAATGTCTTGTCTCTAATTGTGTTTTCCTTGTAGAAATCAAACTTTTCTCATTCCTCAGATTCTTCACACTTGGCATAATTCCTACAAATAGTCAAATCTTTTTCACTACATTCAAATGAAGATCGACATCAGTTAAATGTCTAGGAAAAGAAGAAGAACACACTATAGCCAATGAATCACCATGGATACCAAATCCCAAATGGAATCCACTTCAGCTCTCCTTTCTGTTAGCAACCAATAGACCTCAGATGCATTGGAGTATCACAAAAGAAAGAATAGGATATGGTCACTGTCAATCAAGATATATATACACAGAGAGACACTCATCTATGTGTCTTCCTCTCTAATACCAAGTACTCATCAGACAAAGCAGTCACCTCTCTTTACCCTCACATTTCCATTAATTCTGACAGAGTCAGGTTATTAAAACCAAACAGAACCTTTACATTCAAGTAATACAGAGCTATAAGTTTCACATAGAAAATTAGCAAACCAAATTTTATTACTCGGTTCATAATAATGTCCACACCCATCAACTCAGGTTTCAGGGGCTTGTTAAATATGTAAAGAACTTCAAAGGGCCCAGTTCTGTAGATACTCTAGGGTCATAAACCCAATAATATTTAAGTAAGGTCTAACATAGACCTCATATACTAGAATTGATAATCCCACCCAATGCTCTCCTTCAATCTAAAACTGCTCTTTCCCCCCGACTCCCTCAGGTACTAGAAGATAGTATTGGGAATTTTCTCCATATTTTAGCTTCTGTGAAAATAAATATGCTAAAGTCTTCCCTTATGCAGTCTTGTCTAGGGCTATGTTGTGGGTGCTGCCAGAATATCACACTGAAAATCTAGTGTGTACAAGTTCATACAAGTTTCCCTCTTACACAGTGTTTTATGAAATAGATGCCCCACTAATATCAAATGATGAGGACTAGAAAGATGGCTCAGTGGTTAAAGACATGCACTGGTCTTGCAGTGAACTCCAGTTTCATTCCACACATCAGTGTCAGGTAGCTCACATTTGCCTATAACTCCAATTCTAAAGGATCTAACAACCTCTGGCATGCATATCACCTGTATTTCCTCACACAGACAAACACATACACAGAAATAAAAATTAGCAATAAAAATATACTGAATGATGAGCCAACACCTCCCCATTGGCTTCCTGTGACAGCTACTCTGTGGGTCCAAACTATTTACCATGTATTCTTACATGGGAAACTGAAAACACTTATCTCAATATGCAATAACATGTTTAGTTTCAATGTGACATCTGCATATTGAAGCAAAATAATTACAGATTGTGGGTTATTTCTAGCTTTACTAGATAAGGTTTAAACTGTAATTCCATCTAGATGAACTGTTTTATGGATTCTTTTACTAGTTTTGGGACATACAAGATCATACTCCCAAGATGAAACTGCTGAAATGTCTTGCTATGTGTGTATGAATAGTCATAAAAACAAAGTTGCAACACTCAGTTTTGAAGAGTGAGCTCCAATAATGCAAGACACACAGCCTGTCTTGAGACCAAATAGTGCTCATATGAAACAGCAGAAAATTTAAGTACAGTTTCAGAGCTCTTTAATCACAGTAGACAGAGTACCAGGTCCTGAAGTGTTTAAAACAGAAGTCATCTTGAGCTTTGCCCTGTGAGACCCCTCTGTATTAGTTTCCATTACTGTCACAAAATACTTGAGACTTGGTACTTTATAAAAAAAAATAAGCTTCAGTTAATTCACAGTTTTGTAGGCTGAAATTCTAACAAGCATGATACTAGCTCTAGTGAGGGTCCTTGCCTACACAGTATATGGTGGAATCACAGATATACATGTGTTAATCTCTCTACTTTTTTTTTGTTTTTTTTGAGATAGGGTCTCCCTGTAGCCCCAGCTGTCCTGGAACTCACCATGTAGACCAGGCTGGCCTTGAACTCACAGAGATCCACCTGCTTCTGCCTCCCAAGTGCTGAGATTAAAGGTATCTGCTACCACGAAGCCACCAAGATTTAATCATGGGGCTCTACTCCAATGATTGTATGTAATCCTAATCACCTCCCAAAGACCTCATCTATAGACAGCACAGATTAAGTTTCAACCCTTTTAATGCCTAATAACAAAAAATCCACTTCCACACAAGTTCATTTTGTAAACCACAGCACCCTCTTATTTTGTGGATAACTTGATTATTTGCTTAAGGATACTCAGTAAGCTGACAAGAAAACAAAAATTAGGAAACATTTCTATTTTTATAACAAACCTTTCCCCAGACAAGCTAAATTCTAGTGTCTCTGACTGAACAGAGATTCAAATACAATTTTTTAGTAGGAGGTGGACTTGTGTCCTAGTTTGTTCTTCACTGCTGTGACAAAATACTCTAACTACTACCAACTTGGAGAGGAAAGGGTTTATTTAGCTTACATCTTCCAGGTCACAGCTCACCAGGGAGCCCAAGGTAGGAACTCAGGACAGGAACCTGGAGGCAGGAGCTGGAGCACAGGCCATAGAGGAATGCTGCTTACTGGCTTGTTCCCCTGGTGCCTGCTCAGCCTGCTTTCTTATGCAACACAGGCCCACCTGCCCAGGGGTGGCACCACCCACAGTGGGCTGGGCCCTCCCACATCACTCATCAAGAAGATGCCCCTCAGACATGGCCACAGGCCAGTCCAATAGAGGAAATTCCCCGATTGAGGTTCCCTCAACCCACGTGTGTCAAGTTGACACTAAAGCTATCCAGCACAACTTGGATACTCCAGCTTTTGATCTCTGCTGATCTACAAAACCATAAATAATAAGTGTTTCTTCAAGAACTGCCAGGATGGGCTTTCAATATGGCTCACAGGGAAAAGGGCCTGCCACCAACCCTGATAACCTGTGTTCGATCCCCAAGACTCACATGGTGAAAAAGAGAACCAACTCCTGCAAACTGTCCATTTACCTCCACATGCAAACTGCGATATGCACACATGCTCATGTGCACTTGCATATACACAAAAAATACACACATGACTATATAAATATAAATAAATAAATAAATTCCACAACAACTTTTAAAAAGAGAACTACTAGGAGAACTCAGTACAATATCACCATCCACTTAAGTGCCAATGCTTTAGTCTCCTTACCCACCAAACTGCTTTTCTAGTTAGTTGTGGAAATTGTTCTGACATCAAGGCCATCTGTTTTCTTTCTCTATTAATATTCTGCAGTGTCAACACTCATGAGATTTGAGTTCCAGTCTTGACACTATTTTTCACACTGCACATTATCTGAGGCAGACTATGTTGCCTACCTGGACTTCTGTTACCTCATTTATGCTAACATTTATGTCTACTCAGGAGGACTTTATGTGACATTTGGTCTCTTGCTCAAGAAGTCTATGAAAATCTGTATGTTTGATTTTGTGTGCATATTTTGATGATATATAAAAGAGCCCTAAAACTGATGAGTTATTAATTCTGAGCTATGTTATTTTTGAGTTTAGTCCAAGTTCTAAGATTCTATGAATTATACTCTTGAAGGACACTTCAATATACTACCAAAATATATATATTTATCTATCATTATTCCTTTTTCTTATCTTGGTTTTCCTAAAATTCAAGGAATCTGGGACATTTTGTGACAACATAAAGGTGAAAGATTATTACAAATCAAACCTATACTCATTTTTCCCATGACCTGTCTCTACAACTGCTGCCTCCTAAACTGCCACCTAATTACATAATCCCCAAGTCCTCAGGTAACCATAACCAATGCTTTTTGGTCTTCTTCCACCACATGTGTTTATAGGGAAGCTAGAGATAGCAATCTGTGTAGAATTGGAAGACACCAGAGGGACTATCTCAACAGAGTTGGGCAGCTGAGGACGGCAAAGGTCAGGGACAAATGAATATAAGAACAAAGGTAAATGTCAGATCATACAGCAGCGATTCAAAGGCAGATAGGAATTCAAAGTTTAAGATGGATTGTGGCAAGTGGCAGAGATTAGAAACATGTTAGGGTGGCAAATGACTGTATGCATTTTTTATTGTTTATGTCACTCACATGGATGACTTTAAGGTTTACAAAGGAGGAACAAGAGGCAATTTACTTTTTACTAAAATTTTTGTGAAATTCATGCATTATCTTTTGATCATATTTGGACCCCTATTTTATGTACACACACACACACACACACACACACACACACACACACACATCCCTGCCCATCACCACTGGACCATGGCCCTGTGTCCAGCCATCAGAGTTCAACAAACAGCTTTTCTCTCCACCCTCCATCCTCTCCCTCCTATCTGGTCAAATTAGTGTCACCAAATGCCATTCAGTGTAAGTCCACTACTGGAACCTGTTTCATCGACCCAGAGTCTCACCCATAAAGAAGACTGACTGACTTACTCCATCTCAGTCCCAGCAGCCATCTGTTGCCAATAGTTCCTCAGGTAAAGTTGGGATCTTTTATCCTCCTCCCCATTTCCATTCTGAGCTTTTGTCTTATTTGAGCTTACATGGGAATTGTGTATGCTGTCACCATTGCTGTGTGAAACTGACCAGCTGTTTGGAAAAGTTTGTTTCTTTGTGGTCACCCACCACTGTAGGCTCTTAAAATCTTTTCTCTCCCTCTTCTGAAATGATCCCTGAGCCTTGGGAGGCAGAAGTCTGATATAGGTTTCCTATTCAGGGATAAGCACTCTGCAGTCTCTTACTGACTTAAAAGCTTCATCTCTACTGGCAGCTTGCATAGTACTATACAAGCCATCATTAAAGAAAAACAATCATTAAGCATACCTAAGCTTCATAGGATGGAACCCCACCTGGCACTGGCGTCAGGCCTAGGAACCTGTAGATCAACAGGTTATATGCAGTAGGGGAGAGCCTAATATTATTATTGTTATAACCACAGGTTAATGCATCTCTCAACTCTCACCAGAGATGTTTCCTCATGTAGTAGATGGTGATGATCACAGAGACCCACAACTGAACTAATTACATCTTCAAAAACTGTTTCTAGTTGAGATCATACATTCCGAGGCTTGAGATGAACATAAATTTTGAGTCACACACTCTTCAAGCCACTGCCATACATTATAGATAGATACATATATTTCAGATCATTTATAATTACAATGAAACATTCATATTTATAACCATTAGAGAAGGATTATTGATAAAGCAAGGTATGTATTAGTAAATCATTAGTAGTACAAAGAATTTTGTAACACTCAAGTCTCCATAGCGTATTGTATTATGAATATCAATCTCTGGTTGTGTGCAATGCTACTCTCCCCAGGAAATAGCTTTCTGGGGTGGGTCTGGGTGCAGCCAGTATGTTGACATGTGCTTCAACTTAAAATTCCTGAGAAAACTTTCAAGGCCAAGATTACAAGGTTAATACTGCAATTGATTTACTCCAAGGAGAGATTACCATCTTTAATAAAAAATAAATAAAGGCACATATGGTTCTAAGAAGAAAAAAGGCAACAGATAAGTTTTGTCAGTTGTGGCTTTTGATTCAGATCAAAACTAGATAACTCTAATAAGTGTGAGAGTCCTTTGCTGGTAGCCTATCAGTACTGAACCTGCTGCAGAATAACTGGGCTGCATGGTCTTTTAGGGTGATGTTTACTATGACACCAGGGCATGTGTTTAGAGGACATGGAAAAAGTAACAACCTGCTTCTGAAGATAGGTGAGGAAAGGAGAATTAGTTTCTGAAACATTATTAAATGAAAAATAACCACTGATTTCTTTGCCTCTTCCTATTGCCCTCTTGTCTTTCAAAGTCAACCTTTGTTCCTCAAAGACTGCATATCTTCTCTGTGTCAGTTGGGGGACTTGATATATTGTTAAATAGGTGAACAGAATACTGACCCTTAGCCCATGCTCTCCTTGTCCCTTCAGAGCCAGCAGAGACAGTAATGACCTCATATGATAAGACCTGGTTTGGCTGTAACAACTTTTACTGTAAAATGCTGAACGGTGACCTGGCATCTTAAACTCTCAGTAAAAGTTACCTGTGGTCTGTATCATTTTACAGATGGTGAATTGAAAGCTCAGGAAAAAAATTCATACAGGAAGCAAAAACACTCTAAAGAAGGCTTTTAAGTCAGTCTGGCATACATAATCAATATTCATGAATATTTTAGTACAATTAGTGCCCAACAAAGAATAATTTCATATTTTAACCTTAAATTTTAATGAACACATTAGACAGAAAACAGTGAAACAGAGAATACTGAGTATCTCCTTTATCAAGACTTACATAAGGTAGCTGGAGAGATGGTTCAGAGGTTAAGAGCACTTGTTGCTCTTCTAAAAGCCCTAGATTCATTTCCCAGCACCACATTTCCCAGTAGCTCACATCCACCTGTAACTCCAGTTACAGAAGAGCTGACACTCTCATCTGGCTTCCATGGGCGCTACACACAAGGGGTGTTAGCTACTTTTTGTTGCTATGGTAAGACACTATGACCAAAATAAATTATAGAAGGAAGAGTTTATTTAGCTTACGGTTCCAGAGGTAACGGTCCATAATGGCAGGGGAGGCATGGTGGAAGGAGGTGGCTGGAGCAGAAAGCCTAGCAACCACATCTTCAAGCAGGCACTGGAGGCAGAGAGTGACTAGAAATCCAGCAAAGCTTAAGAACGCTCAAAGCCTGCCCTCAGTGACATGCTTCTCCAAGCAAGGCCACACATCTTAAAGGTTCCATGACCCTCCCCAGACAGTACCACAAACTAGGAACCAAATGTCCAAATACTTGGAGTCTATGGGGTACAGTCATTCAAACCACCACACATGGGGTGCATAGACATACACTCAGGTACACGCACATGCACATAAATAAATAAAGCTTTTTTAAAAGACTTACACGGCTGTTTAAAGGGAAAGGTATCGCAATGGCAGAACAAGTAGAGCTCCCAAAGGATTTAGAGCATGTGCTGGAATAAAAGTATTTATTCCAACCTTTAGAAGTTCTAGGTCAACAAGATTTTTGTGGTAAGATGTTTGCTTTTATAAATACCATCATGCCCTAAGGGATGTGTGCTGGTTGAATAACCAGAAATCCTACCACAAGTACTGAAAGGGCCAGTGGAATTGATGTGACTATTTAATTCATCCTCTATGTATACAGATTTAAAGCATTACAACCCTGAGGTTTAATGGAATTTAATAACAATCACATTCTCTATAAGTGTAGCATGTGAGGATGCTAAGTGAAGAACTTAGGAAGTACAGGCTATGAAGAGGATGACAGGCAAAGTACCATCAGAGGAACGTGGTTGAATAGGATATGGATAAGAAAAATAACTAGAGTTATACAGTAATCCATGGAAGCTGAAGCATTAATCCAAAGGCCAAGGGGAAGGTGATATTATGAAACTGAGTGGCAAACTCAGTGTGGGGGATCTAAAGTGGAAGGAAGGTGCTGGAGAGATGGTACCTGCTTGTAATCCTAGCACTGTGAAGGCAAAGACAGGTTCCTGGGGTTCACTGACTATCCTGCCTCATGCACCAAGGTCAGTGAGAGACCCTGTCTCAACAAAACAGGGGTAGATGATGGCTGAGGAATGAGAGCTTAAGTTGTGCTCTGGCCTCCACACACAGACACACATGCACACACAGCTACACACACACACACACACACACACACACACACACACATGACAAGACATGGTACCAGGGAGATTCTCCTACATTCTGGAGTAGTGGAGTAGACCTGTAAGTGTTCTCTAGCTATATCTCATGCTTTGGCCGTCCAGGTGAAGATCCCTAAAAAGTCCAAGTCATTTTCAAAGAATAATCACTCCCTTGATACCTCATCTGATCAAATGACCATGTCTTCTCAATCATAGCTCTTGTTCCATTCTAGTCTTAAATCTCATAATTAGATACACAGTCCTCCTAACTGATGGGGAAACAATTAACTCATAATAAGCAGGCAAGGCAGAGAAAATAGATTTCTTTTCTACTGTTGTTAACTGTTTTGTACCAGGCCAAAATAATCTCTTAGAGATGATAAAAAATATTACAATGACTGTGATTGAACTACTTATTATGCATTGTGCTATAACTGGTTATATCCAAGATAGGACTCAAAGAAAAATTCTTCTTTTAATTTACTTATTTCTTGAACAAGTACTATAAGCTCAGCAATAAATAAAATAGTACTTGCTGTGCTAGGTTTCTGTGATATTTTGTTTATTTGTTTTGGTTCTTTGTGACAGAATCTCACATAGCCCTGACTGGTCTCAAGCTTGCCATGTCTTCCTGCCTGTCTCCTGAGTACATGTATGTGCCACATTGATTTTTAAAGGATTATTGTTTAATCGTCATTTGATTTTCATCATCTTCCAATATAATATAAGGAAATAAAGTTTTCTTAGCCATATTTTCAAGCTCAGTGTGCATTACATACTTTTACTTGTAAAGGTACTGGGGATTGAGCCCAGGGCTTTGTAAATTCTAGAGAGGTACTCTACCACTGATCTAGAATCCCAGAACTGCAAATTATCATTTATTTCATTTTTTTAGAGTTGTTTTTAGAAAATTTTAAATTTATATGTATGCATGTATACCCACTTGTCTATATGTGTACCACATGCATGTAGGTACCAGTAGAGGCCAGAAGAGGGAGTCAGACACCATGAAATTGGAATTAAAAAGTGGTTGTGAGTCAGTTGATGTGGGTGCTGGGATCTGAACCTGGACTCTCTGAAAGAGCATCAAATGTTCTTAACTACTGAGCCATCTCTCCAGCCCTAAAGTTTTGTTTTGGCGTGTGTGTGTGTGTGTGTGTGTGTGTGTGTGTGTGTGTGTGACAGTCTTAATATATAGCCCTGACTTACAAGGACTCACTGTGTACAAAAGCCTAGCCTTGAAGTTACAGGGATCCTTCTGCTTATGCATACCAAGTGCTGGGATTACAGGCATGACCCTCATGACCCACTTTAGAATCATACTTAGAGGAAAAGAGGTATATGGAAATGTGCAGTCTCCACACTTTGGAAGATGACAAAAATCATACTTATGAAAACATATAACCATGGACACATATTCTTTTTATAACAATAAAGGAAATAGTTAAGTATTCTGGCTGGTATAAATCACCTCATGGGAAACAGTTGTAGTTTGGAAAACTCTAAAAGATATAATTACAGGATTATTTAGAGAATACCACATGACACTGTCTTCTGATATCATGTCATAACACCATGATTGAAGGCTTCAGTATTGGAGTCAAATTTAGATCTCCCACTCAGAGACTGAGGCATTCACGGCCCTCCGTTGCTGTACTACAGCCTGGTTGAAATGCACTGCATTCTGGTGAAATGGAAATTTGAGGAACAATAGCGCTGCTTTACTCATACCTTTTCAAGGAGTTACAATTTTTTCTATGTTGATCTTTTCAAAATACATATTTTGTACAAAATTATTTTACATTTTTCTGACATGATTTGTGTGTGTGTGTCTCTGTGTGTGTGTGTGTGTGTGTGTGTGTGTGTGTGTGTGTGTATGCTCAGATGGTGGACAACTATATGTGTATGCATGTGAGACCAGAGGTCTCACTCTTCAGGTGTCTTCTGCCTTATTTTTTAATATATTTTTATTGAATTTTTGTAGATTTCATACAGTGCATCTTAATCACATTTAACCTCTCTTTCCCTATCTGCAAACCTCCCCCTATAGCCCGCCCACAGGACTTCATGTGTTTTGTCATTTAGGTTAAGGCCTATTGAGTCAAGTTTGTATACCCAGATGTCCCTTGGTGTCAGTTTATCCACTGTAGCCTGTTCAGCCTGTCTGGCATCACTGTCTTAAAGAATATCAACTCTTTCTCACCCAACAGTGATCAGTTGCCAATAGTTCCTCGCCAAAGCTGGGGCCTGTTGCCCATTTCCACAGTTCTATGCTGGTTTTTACCTGATTGAGTTTGTATATGTCTTGTACATGATGTCACCATTGCTGTAAGTTCACAAGGGCAAGGTCCCAGGATCCTGTAAAACTCAGTTTCCTCATAGTCAGGTACCACCCCTGGCTCTTAGAATATTTCCATCCCTTCTTCCACAGTGGTCCCTGAGTCCTGACTGGGTAAAGTTTAATATAGGAGTCCTATCCAGGTACACACACTCTGGAGTCTCTTATTCTCTACACTTTGGCCATTTGTGGCCTTTTTTCATCACCCTCTGTTGCATGAGGAAGCTTCGCTGACCAGAGTGGAGAGATGCTTTAGTATCCTCTCCACCCCTTGATCCCCTATGTTCCATGAGCCTTAGGTGTAGGGGTTCGATTGTAGATGTGTCCCTTTGGGTTGGGCATCTCACAGACACTTTTCTATTCTCTATATATGACCAATTGTGGATCTCTATAACAGTCTCTATATATTGCAAAAGAAGCTTCTTTGATGAGCGGTGACCTGTACACTTGTCCATAAATGTAAGGATTCGTACTTAGCATAAAGTAAAAAAAACATGTGTCTAGGGATGTGATAGAGTTTTCTCTAAGATCCACTTTACTTTTGACACAGGGCCTCTCGCTGTCATGGAGGTGGTAGATTCAGCTAGGTTGTCAGCCCAGCAAACCCCAGTGTCTGTTTCTCTAATATTGGGATTACAGGCTCGCCCCACCATACCCAGGTTTTTACATGGGTTCTGGGTATTGAACTCAGGTCTTTACCATTTAAGCTATATATTTCCAAAGCTCTGTGACCTGCTTTAAAAAACGTAAACCGGTAACTGTCAAAAAAAAAAGGAAGAAAAGGAAACAAATGCATCGAAACCGCATTTCTTCCATCATCAGCCTACCCAAGCTTTATTATGCTTACAAAATGGCATTCAATCTCCTGTATATTTTCAAGGTCATAAAATGAGTAACTGGGGGTACAGAAATCTCTACCTTAGTACCTGTCACAGATTTACTCGATAAATTTTATTCCAAGACACATTTACTTTTCCTATGGCATAAGGAAATAAACAAACCCGCATTTCTTCCATCATCAGCCTACCCAAGCTTTATTATGCTTACAAAATGGCATTCAATCTCCTGTATATTTTCAAGGTCATAAAATGAGTAACTGGGGGTACAGAAATCTCTACCTTAGTACCTGTCACAGATTTACTCGATAAATTTTATTCCAAGACACATTTACTTTTCCTATGGCATAAGGAAATAAACAAACCCACTTGAATAACTGCAATCCATTTCATCAAAAATATACTTTTCTCACTTCATTTTTTTCAGTTACAAAACTAGAATAAATTTTGAGCATGATAAAGGAATTCCACAAAAAAGGAGAAAGCTTTTTGTTACTTTAAGGAAATCTATGATCATTTACTAAATTTCCTTAAGTATTTACACACACTATTATAATCCTACACACACATATGTTTGCATAGATTATTTCCCTATAAATAAATTGGTTTGCATTATAATTACAATGCTGTGATTACTTTTACCATTCAATAATAAACTTCAAACATCCTCCTACGGCAAATCCATTCACATCAGCAACAATATTATATACATTTACATATCTATAGATAATCCATATTTTTTGTAAAATCACTGCACAATACAGAAAATTGTAAACTTAAAACTAATGTGTCTAAAACTCCAAAGTCCCATTTCCATGTCTTATAGTCAAATATTTCAAAGAGACAGTGATTTACTGTTAAAATCACCTTAAATATGTAATACTTTTAACTTCTAGGGGGTCTCTCTTCAGTTTCTATTTCTGTACCACACTTTTGCGCACGCGTGCATGTGTGTGTGCGTGCATGCGTGCGTGTGTGTGTGTGTGTGTGTGTGTGTGTCTTTTTGAGAAAGGGTCTCCCTGTATCCACAGCTGTCCTGGAATTCACTATGTAGACCAGGCTGGCCTTGAATTCACAGAAATCCACCTGCTTCTGCCTCCCAAGTGCTGGGACTACAGGTGTGCACGACCATGCCTGGCCCACACAAGTTTTTATGAGTACATATGTGTGTTCACTTGTGCAGGTGCACATATGTGTGAGGGAACACATGTATATATGTATGTGCATATGGAAGCCTGAGGTCAGCCTTGGATATCATTTCTCAAGAGCCATCTACCTTATTTTTGAGGGTCTTTCACTGCTCTGAAGTTTACTAAATAAAGTAGGTTGTCTGGCAAACAGTCCCCTATAATGTCCTCCCAGCACTGGGATTACACGCCAGACTATGATGCCTGGCTTTTTATATAAATTCTGGGGCTTGAACTCAAGCAAGCTCTTTATCAACTGAGCTCTCTCCCCAGTCCTGTACACCATACTACATAGTGAGTTCGAGCATAGCTGGGGCTACAGGGAGACCCTGTCTCAAAAAGATCAAAAAAAAAGGTTAAAAACATTTTAAATTTCAAAAATATTGAACCTAAGCATTATTTATCTCTTTCTCTCTCCCTGAATGCTTAGGTGGTGTGAAAAACCAGAGGGAACTATATTAGTTCAAAAGCTTACTGAAAAATTACACATACAGTATCTCTATAGGAGCCCATGTGTATAGTTGAAGGCTACATAACAAGAAACAGTGCCAAACAGAAGAAACCTCCCTTTGAGTTGTTGACCAGGATAGTCCAAGAGACTCCCAAAATTACACAGGCTATTGCCACAGCGTTTGATTGCCTCCCAGGACTTGATGGTAAGACCCTATTGCTGAAGACAGGACATACTTCGGACACAGGTCTTGGAGTAATGGAACTGGAACTCACCTGGAAGCCACTTCCATGAAGGCTAACTATAATAGTTTTGTAGGAGTCTATGCAAGCTACTAAGATAGAACTTCAATCAATGGTCCAACCTCAGCTTTAAGACACAGCTTTAATAACCACAACAATGACCAGCACAGCAAACTGCATTAGGGTAGTAATGGCTATTTCATATTTGGGGTAATCAGCAGCTACCTAATTAGACTTAAAGTCTACTCAATGAGAGGGAACTCATGCGTGGTACTGTAAACATAGCCAAATAGACATGTCTTGAGAGGTCATAGATCTTCAAGAAAACCGCAAGGCTGTCATATCCCTAGACAAATGTAATTTCTTACTATGTACAAAAGATGGATTCTTATATTTACAGACAAATATCCCAGTCACCACTCATCAAAGTAGCTTCTCTTGCAACCAAGACAATTACAGATTTCTACAACTGATCCCACGCAGAGAATAAGTGTCTGTGAGATGATCTACAATGGAACCTCTACACCTAGGACTCATGGAATATAATGGAACTAGGGATAGAGAGAATACTATAGCATCTCTCAACTCCCATCAATGAAACTCCCTCATGCTACAGTGGGCAATAAACACAAAAGGACACAAATGGCCAAACTCCACCCACATGTGTGTGTTTATTACCCACATGTGTGTAAGTGCACCTGTGTTGTGCAGTGCCTGCGGGGTCAGAAAAGGCTGTTGGATTTCCCTGGAACTGGAGTTACAGATGGTTGTTAGCCACCATGTGTGTACCATGTGTACCTCTGCAAGAGCAGCCAGTGCTCTTAACTACCGAGCATCTCTCCATCCCCCTCAGTCAACATTCTTATGCAATGCAGGACTACCTGCCGGGGGTGGTACCACCCACTGTGGGTTGGATCCTCTTACCTCACTCGACAGTGGCTCACAGACCTGCCCACAGGCCAGTCCCATAGATGAAATTCCCCAACTGGAAGTTCCTTCTTCCCAGGTGTGTCGACTTGACAGCGACCCTTCCATCTCCCCCACTGTTCTCTGCTCCTGGTTTGGGCCCTGTGCCACTCCTAGTCTTGGGGCCCCAGACACCTGGGGAACCAATACTGCTTCCTGATCTTTCTCACCCAGACCAACTCAGTCCCTTTCTTGGGCCCCAGGAGCACCGCTTCTGGTCCTGGCCCTGCCTCACCTCTCTCTGCTTCCCTGGGCCTGCACCACCGGCTAACTCTCCTAGCCTGCACTATTATCCTCAGACTTCTTGGGGTAAGACTATAGCGCAGCTCTCCGCACCGGGACTCCCTAAGCCTCATTC
>NW_008356458.1:1991299-1999646 GCF_000622305.1 Nannospalax galili
TGATAACAGAATTTTTGGTGGCTAAATTAATGTTTTCTGTTCATAGCCACTGGATATCACAATATCCATTACTTAATATGTGTGGTTATGTGTATAAATGTATAAAGGTATGCATGGCAAAAATTCCCTTTAATAAAACAAATAATATAGATTAAAATGAACTTATACATGAAAAATATGCCATATTTTAAACCAATACATATCTTTCTGTGCCTTTTAAGGATATTTAGTGACTTCCTCTGTGGAAGCAAAATCTTTATCCATTACATGTCACAGTGTTATTGACATATAATATTAATACAATAATATGCACATATTTGAAGCATGCAATTTGATGAGCTTGAAATATATATCTACATCTGCCAATATAGCCCCACAATTAATATAATAAATATGTAAACGTGCACCCAAATGTTGTCTGTAATATTTCTTCCTTTAACATATCAATCTGTTTCCTGTGGATCAGTTTGAATTTTCAAGAAAAATACATAGATGGAATCATACAGATGCATTCATTTCTCTGATTTCTTTTTTCTTCACAATCATGTGGAGATTAATCCATGTTGGTTAGATTAGCAGCTTATGTCCCAAATCCTGTACATGAGTTTGTATGTGCAGTTGGATACTCAGTTAATCGAGCATTATTTTTTAGAAGACTGTCCTTTTTCCATTAAGTTCCCTTTGCTCTTCATCAAAAATTAAAGTTGCATTTCTAAGCTCTCTATTCATATCCAGTAATCTAGTTGTCTGTTCCTTGTCAAATACCATTCTCTCTTGATTACTATAGATTAATAGTGAGTCTTAATGTCAGACACTGTTAATCTTCCAGCTTCTGTTTATGTTGGTTATTCTGAAGGTTTTCCCTTTTCCTATAGACTTTAAAAACAGTTTATTAACACCTACAAAATCATTTTCTGGGATTGTGATTGTGATCATGTTGAATCTTCTGATCAAGTTTAAAAGACCTGACTTCTTAATAACATTTACTCTTCCCAGCCATGGACACACACACACATGCACACACATACACACACACACACACACACACATATGTTTAATTTTCATTGCCAGCTTGACTGGGTTTGGAATCACCTAGGATACAAATTTTCTTGGTGTATCTGACTGTGTTTACAGAGAAGTCTATCTGAGGAGGGAAAACCCACTCTAAATGTGGACAGTACCATTTCATGGAATAGAATCCCAGACTGAATAAAAGAGTAATGAGCAGAAATCAAGTGAGCATTACCTTTCATCTCTGCTTACTGACTATGGATATAATATGAACAAGCTCCCCCACAATCCTGTACCATTATGAACCCATCCCCACAAACTGTGAGCAAAAGTTGTTCTTTAAGGGTAGCCTTTCATTCACTTTTTTCAGATATTTATCCACAGTAATGCCATAAATAACTAACATAGAAAATCCTATCAATGATTAGTGGCTATTAGTATGATAAAACTGGTCATAAGGTTCACAGGTCTTTGGAACTGGTTTGCAGGAGGAATATGGAAGAGTTTGGAACTACGGGCTAAAGAAACCCTAGAACAACTGTGAGCCAAGCTTAATGAACAATTCTGGAGGTAGTTTGGAAAACCAAAATACCTAAGAAATATGGACAGTAGAAGCCCACCTCATGAGATTTCAGAGGTGAACAAGACCTCATTGTGAACTAGGTCAGAGAAGTCACTCATATTATATTCTGGCAAAAGATTTGGCTACAGTCTGCCTGTAGTCTGAAATTTTTAGTGAGGCTACATTTAAAAGTAAAGTACAATAGTGTTTGGCAGAGTAATTTCAAGAAAGCAAAGCATTTAGGCTTTGTCAGTTCACTACTCTTATCCAAGGCTACAGTGAGAGAGAGTATCAGTCAGAGCAGAAAGATAAAACCTGTTCATTTTGGTAAGGAGAGGAACTTGAATAAGTTTAAGGTTATAGAGGATGCTAGGTTCAACAAAACATCTATAATTGTTAAAGAGAATAGCACAATTATCAGAAGCCTTGCACTCGGCACTGAAATAAGAAAGGTTCCCTGAGGTAGCACAGTACACCTGAAGCCTCTAATTATGCAAATGAAATTTCATTTGAAAGAAGAACCAGAATCAGAGATGCCTCTAAAGGGGTCCTCTATGCGAAAACAACTGCCAGGTTTTCTCAGGTTTAACTGCCCAGGTGCACATAGGCCATTAGAGCTGTAGTAAAAAGTGGCCGGCTTACCTTTCAAACCAGCAGCAGAATTTGGTAGCATTCTCCACAATGTATTACTTTTGCAGGCATGCAGAATAGAAGAATGAAGGGATTGTGGAGGCCTAAACTCTGGAGGCTTGTGTGGCAGTGGGACCTTGAGAGGCCATTGTGTGAAGCTGTGAAGGTGAAGCCTAAGTTGCAATGGAGATCCCAGTATGTTGGGGATGCTAGGACAATGGGGCATTCCCTAAGGAAAGCCTCAAATATAGAGTGGCATTTTCCCAAGAGAGAGGTCTCTTGTGCTGCATGTGGCAGAGTTGAAGGGCAGAGCAACCCAGAGTTACTGAAACACAATTGATGGCCACGAGAACCTCAGATGCCAGACATGGAACTGTAGGATTTAGCGTTTGTCCTGTTGGGTTTCAGTCTGGATAGGGCCTGATATTTCTTTGCTATGCTTTTTCCTCCCTTTTTGAATAGTGGTGTTTATTATTCTTATTTGCTATATTTTCTCCTCCCTTTTTGAATAGCAGTGCCTTTGTATATTAAAAGTATATAACTGGTTTTGTGATTTTTTTAGGGGTTCACAATTAAAAGATTGCCTCAAGTATTATGAGACTTAAAACTTTGAACATTTGAACAATGTTGAAACTGTCAAAAATATAGAGTTTTGAAGTTGGAATGAATTTATTTGACATTATAAGATGGCTATGATCCCAGGCGGGGGCAGAGGTAAAAATGTTATGATTTAAAACGGTAGTTTGGGGTGTCAAGTTGAGAAGGGGTGGACTCATGAGCATTAATCTTCATTGTTAAATTCACTAGATTTAGTATCACTTGGAGATACATATGAGGGCATGTATGAGGGTTGTTTCCAGAGAGGTCTTGGTAGTTTGGGGTGTCAAGTTGAGAAGGGGTGGACTCATGAGCATTACTCTTCATTGTTAAATTCACTAGATTTAGTATCCACTTGGAGATACATATGAGGGCATGTATGAGGGTTGTTTCCAGAGAGGTCTGATTGAGGATGGAAGACAACCCTGGATGTAAGTGGCACCATCTCATGGGCTAGGGTCCCAGATTGACTAGAAAGAAAAAAACAGAAAGCGAACTGAGCAGTCATATCACTCTCCTGTCTCCACATCGTCACCATGGTGTGGGCTGTATCCACTCAAACTGTGATCCCAAACAAACCTTTCCATCGTTTTTGTCAGGTATTCTTTCACAGGATTAAGAAAAGTACCTAATATATACACATGCATAAATATGTGCATACACACATATATATGGTTTGTCATTGTGTGGGTACGTTTATAATTACCATATTTTTATCAATTTGAACATTTTGTTAATAAAGTTGACCTTCTACATCCATATTCTCCACATCCACTGAACAGAGCATGAATCAGAATCTCACTTTCTAATTGACTCTTACTAAACATGTACTGAAATTTTTACCTCTTACTGGTGTTTCCTAAATACTATAGTATAAGCACTGTGCTTAAGAGAGATCTCAAGATGGCTGTTGTCTAGAAGTTAACTGATAGCTTAAAACTGACAAGCAAGCTTTAGTGGAAGACCTTATGCCATCTTTTTCTTTTCTTTTTTTAATCATCAAACACTAACCCACAAGGACTTGAATGAGTTGACCAGCTGTTTCTCAGCTAGTTTGCTGTATTTCAGGTTTCATCTCTTCTGTGCCAATGCTACTTGTTGTTGTCATAACATGTGCCTGTGACACTATTTCCAGAACTCCACAAAGCAGGATGACAAAGATATTGTGTTACATGATATGAAATTCTTTAATAGTAAAAGATGAGAAAACACCTTTAGAGCACAAATAACAACCCTAGCAATATTTTCCAGCAGTGGACATTTCCTAAGGAAGCTGGGAATCCAGTTTCTGAGTTCTACAATGTACTACATCAATCGAACATTGATTATTTCATGAATACTATAACCAAGATGGTTTTGGGTCCCTAGAGCATTCTGACTAAATGGTAAATTGGCCATGAAAATTTTCCAAGACAAGAGTTCAAGACCCACTAAAGAACTATGAAATTAGTTTAGTAGGTCATGGTATATATGTCTGTATGTGTGTCTGTGTGAATGTGTGTGTGCTGTGTATATATATGTCCGTGTGCTCAAAGAATCAAATATAGCGGAGTGCATTACATGCAATAAAAACTCATTATTTGTGAGATATTTCAACTGTATTCTTTTTAAAACATTTACTTAACTTATTCTGTGACAATTTCATACAGGCATAAAGTGCACTTTGACTACTGTAGTCCTCAGCCTCACTAGTCTCTCTCCTATCACTATTAATGCCTCCTTCTTCCTTCAATTTCCTTTCCAACATTTTTGGGACCCATTGAGTTTCATCAGGATCATCTGTGTGACTGTGGGTTTAGATCTATCCAAAAGAGCCTGGTGGGTGCCTCAGTGGGCAAACAACTGAAATCAATGACTTCTTCTCCCCCAGAATTATCAGTAGCCACTAGTTCAGCAGGGTAGGGCCCTCTGAGACCCTAGCTGATCTGTGATCAGCTGTTGATTGGCCCAGTCTTGTGTGGACCCATTGCATATAAGAACAACTACAGTAAAGCCATAGTGCACCAGTTTTACCATACCTAGAAGACAGCATTTCACAGCCCCCCTCCCTATCTACTGGCTCTTTCCTCCCCCTCTTTCATGATGATCCCTGAGCCTTAGAGGGAGTGGTACAAATGTCTTGTTGGGGCTGAGGACTGAACTGTCATTTATTCTCAGCATCTTGAGCAGCCAGGAGTCTTGGCATTCACTGCCAGGTGTTGCAAAGACAGGCTTTTCTAATTGAGTCTGGGCATAGCATTCTTCTATGGATATAAATATAAATATTTAGAAGGCAGCTTTGTGTTGTGACAATCTAGTTAAACAACAATATTATGTTCCATTCTAGGTCCTAAGATTGCCTCACTCAAGAATTTTTTTTTTCCTGGATCTACAGTACTAGCCGTGAATTCCCTCTTGGGAAGCAGACATCAAGGTTATTCAGAAATTGGTTGCTTACCCAATAACAATCACACTACTGTTTTCACCGTCTTAGAGTAAAATCAGTTACCATATCAGACTTACAGACTATGAGGCTTTCTTTCTTTACTCTTTGATCTATGGAGAAATCTAGAGAGAGAAGCACGTGTTCCAGAAGTACTTACCTTGACTTGGGAAAAGAGTTGGAGAAAGTAGCCAGGTACATGGAATTTCAGTAAGTTTTAAATTATTTTTTTTTAATTATAAGATGTTTTAGAAATTAGAGATTATTTTAGAAATTAGAACTCAAAGCCGAGTGTGGTGGCATATGCTTTTAGTCCCAGGACTTGGAAGGCAGAGGCTGGCAGATCTCTGTGAGTTCAAGGCCAACCTGGTCTACGTAGTGAATTCCAGGCAGGCCAGTTAGCGCCACAGGGAGACCCTGTTTCAAAAAGACCACCCCCCAAAAAAGACACAAACAAGAAATTAGAATTTAGAGATTACGCTGAAGAAGCTGAATGACTTTCTCAAAACTATGCAGCTCTCGGTAACGCAAGAAATAAAAACATTTTCTGATAGATTACTCTATCTTCTGACAGATCCCCATACGACCTTCTTTCTGTGGTACTTCCTGCTCTGCCTCTAGCTAGAAGATACCCAGAAGAAAGCAGGGCCCCTAAGGAGAAACTCAAAGCAGATATATTAAATCCCAGATATAAATTTAAATAATTCAATTATTTTATGTAGGGCTACATTAAGCGAGAAATGTGTTCTTTAGTTCTTAAATCCTTGAAGGCGAGGGACTCACAGTCATATCATATGTGGAACAGAAGAGACCTTGTAAGACACATGGCCTGACTGTGCTTAGAAACTGAACTCCAGAGACAAGAAAATTAGTAAGAATCACACAGTTGCTTGGATGAAGAGACAGGACTCAAAGTCCAGTGGCCTGATTTTCAGAATTCAGATTTTCTTCCCTTTGTATCATTCTCTCTCATATATAAAGATGAATTAAAACAAAAAGCAATACAAAAAACGTCATAATGCCTCACATCTACAATGACTAAGTTTTGAAAAATGGTCAAAGAATCTCTCATGAAAACCAATCATCAACTGGCAGGGAGGATTACTAGTGATATAAATGCCTGCTCTATACTACACAGATACTCTCAGAAGTCACTATCTATCCCTTAAGCTTAGCTTATTTTCCAACTATCCTCACTCACTAATGAGTTCCTGGGAAAGCTAGACACTTGTATATTTAGTGCAAAAATCAGTTCATAAACTGGATAATTTTCTGCCTTAATAACATTTTAATTTGAGTTGTTAGATGCTCATTTCCTAAGGTCAGAAAAATGAAGGCTCTACAGGTCATCTGGGATTAGAAGAGTTTTCAGTAAAGTCTTATTTCCAGAAAACACAAATGATAAATCTTGGTGGAGAATGTTATCAGCTGTTTTGATAGGCAAAGAGGTAAAAAATGGAAGTGCTGGTAAATTAGACATCTCAGCTTCCCTTTGGTACTTGACTTCATGTGCTGTTGTACCTTTCATGCTTTCATGAATCCACACCCAGCCTGGAGATCAATGGAAGCGAGCCTGCTTAACGGCCTTTGTACAGCCCATCAAACAGAACCCCTGGCAAACAGGAATCTGAAGAGCAAGCTAATGGAGACATCATTCATCAAAATGCCTATGTTCTGAACAGTAAGTCCAGCATATGCACAGCTGCCCACTTCCAGTAACTTTGAGAAATAATTTTACAGAGTTCAGAAAAAAGTGACAGAGTTACAGACACCTGAGCTTAACTGCCAGCTCTGATGATTTTCTAAGAATACAGTTTTGAGGCGCTGCATAGAAAAATAACTTACTCAACATCCTTTCAATGTTTAATTTTAAATGTCAGCTTGCCACAATCTAGAACTACCTTGGAAGAGAATCTTAATGAGGAGTTATCTAGATTAGGTTGACCTGTACGCATGTGTGTGGGTGATTATCTTGATTGTTAAATGATGCAGGAAGACCCATTGGAGATACCCTTCCCTGACTTGTAGCCCTAAACAGAATAAAAATAAAGAGGGCTGAGCACTAAGCCAGGAAGCAGGCAGTTTGAGTTCATTCACCCTCTCTGCTTTTGACTGTGGATGTGGTATAATCAACTGTCTCAAGCTCCTTCCTCTATGATGGCCCTATATGATAGACTATAAACTGCAACTGCAAACCAAATAAACTTTTTCCTCTCTATGTTGCTTCTGGTCAGGATATTTTATCACAGCAAGGGAAATGAAAGTAGAACACTCATCAGCTGTAGAACATGAATACTCATGTCCTTCTTTGTCTTGGAATATTTTGAAAGCTACTGTAACCACACTGCAAAATGTATGTAATACAAAATGCATTAGAAACAAAAAAATCCATGTAACAAATTTCTCTTCTCTCCTCTGGCTCCTAGTATCTCATTGCTTGTCCTTGGAACAATTCTCATTCACGTGTTCCTTTCCGGGCGTATCCAATGCATCTATAGATGCACACATATATACAAACATATTTTGAGTTATAACCATGTACTTAGTTTTATGTTTGTTAATGAGCACAGAGAGATGGTGTGATAAGTGTCTAGTCCATAGTTAGAGTGTTACTGATTCTTCAAGGCACTTCATAGAATATTTTTACCTAAAAGGCTCACTGGTAACCAATTCCAGAAGCTGTATCTATGAGGATAGCATCACCCACTGAGGAGGAAGAACATCTGACATATCACTCAGCTGACACACTGTGTGGTACTGATGATGCTGGCCATCTGTTCCTTTTCCTTCCACTGCCAGAGCATCATAAATTATCTGTTGCAGAAATCAATCCTTTTCTGTAGCAAATCTCCATGGTAGAGGAATATATAAGGCTAAACAAAGTTGAAGAAAACTGACTAGATCTATCAAAGAAAATGTTTACAAAGGGAGTTCAAATGGATCTTGGAAACCAAAGGAGAAATTTTTGTTTAGGTTAACTTTAGAAAATGCAGATACATCACTGAATTCAACTGGGTAAATGAAAAGCCTCAAGACATGTAAGGACTAGTCTTAAAACTGGTGCACGTTAGAGTTGGAAGGTCTCTGTATTGACAGAATTATTGTTTCTTATTCTTGTCTCTACC
>NW_008356458.1:2000142-2014169 GCF_000622305.1 Nannospalax galili
CTTTAATCCCGGCACTTGGGAGGCAGAGGCAGACAGATCTCTGTGAGTTCAAGGCCAACCTGGTCTACATAGTGAGTTCCGGGACATCTGGGGCTACAGGTAGACCCTGTCTCAAAAAGACCAAAGGAAAAAAAAAAAAAAGAGTTTACTTGAGGTTTCGGTTCCAAAGGGGCAAAAGTCATCATGGCGGGGAGGCAGGGCAGCAGAACTGGCTGAAGGAGTGACGCTAAGCTCTACATCTTCAAGCTGGCACTGGGAGCAAGAGCAGGACTTGAGATCCAGCTAGGCTTAAGCACTCTCTAAGTCTATTCCCAGTGACATGCTTCCTTCAGCATGGCCACACCTTCTATGGCTTCCCAAAATAACACCGCCAACTGGGGACAAAATGTGCAAACACTTGGAGCCTATGGGGGACATTCTCATTCAAACCATTACATCCACCATTTATTTTCAGATGAAAATGCCCCTGGATTGAGAGAGGTCAAGCTTCTTGCCTTATATTATACAGCTAAGTGACAGGAAATATATGACTGGACTTTTTTTTTTCTCTCAAGGTAAGGGACTATGACATTAAATCAGGGTTTCTCAGCCTTGTCACTAGTGATATTTTGGGAGCATCTCTAATCTTTCTACTTGCTAAATCCCACCTTAATTTTAAAACTTAAAACATCTCCAGACATTGCCAAAAGTCATGAGGAAAACTATTGTCCATAGTTGAGACCAATGAAGAGCTACGGTTTTGTGTAATTCTTAACTGCTTAAAAGACTGTCTGGCTAAAGCATGAGATTGACTTCTTACATAAATTTTTTCTGAACTATTTAAGGCCCTGAAACCACCATTATCAATCAACTAAAGATAGCATGGAATCTCAATTACCCACAATTATCAACCACAGAGTAACTTTAAAAGAAATTCTTTGAGGAATGTTTTAAGAACTGGAATCCTCAACACCCAGTCTCATGGATAACACTTTTGGTCTGGATTTTTGCTCCCTTTTATCTCCTTTCCTTATTAGAGCTCAAAAAAAGAAAGACTCCTATGGATCAGGAGTAATAAAATCTCATTTCTTTGTTAAGACTTTCCTGAGTTTTGACCAAGGTTCAAACTCTATTAATATGCTTGTCACTAGGGGCTATCTAATTGCAAACTTCCACATAGTACCAAGTGGCTCTGACCTTACCCATCACACAAGTTACATAACTGACTCATCATGAACATTCTTTGCCCTGTTAACCACTGGTAGGTTTTATAATGCTGCTTGTCTAAATAGATGCTCATTAGATTTCTTGGAATGCTTCTATCACACACAGATGTCCAGCCTCATCTCAGACCACTTAAATAAATTCTTGCAATCAAGTTGAACACTAGTGTTTTATTTAATAAAATCCTCCAAGAATTCTAATGTACAGCCATAGTTAAGATCTACTATTTTATAACATCCATCAAATGGTGTCACATAAATGCTCAGAGCTACCCACCATTCAAAGTCTTTACCATGGCCTATTATAATGAACTTAACTGATCTAGGCCTTGGTGAATCTCTCTCCAGCCACTCCAGCCACTGCTCAAACTACTCAGACACTCACTGGTCCCCTTGCTACAACTCATACACTTTGAACAACACCTTTGCTTAATCATCTTTGCTCTTGACATTCTATCTCCCTGGAATATAGTTCCTGGTACTCACATGGTCTATAGCCTGACCTTGTCATTTCCTTACTTCCCTAGTTAGTTGCCTTCTATGACATCCCTTTAGAAAAGAGTACTTTGTTTCTTTGCTTCATGAAATTTCTCTCTGTGTGTGTGTGTGTGTGTGTGTGTGTGTGTGTGTGTGTATGTATTCAGGTGTGTATATGTACATGGAGGCCAGAGGTCAACCACAGGTTTCTTTCGTTAGGATCCACTCACCTTTTCTTTTGAGACAATCTCTTGCTGGTACCTGGGGCTTGCCATTTTTAGTTAGGCTAACACCCAGGGATACTCCTACCTCCACCTCTCCAGGACTGTAATTACAATCACATGTACCAGTCTCATACTCAGCTATTTTGGGAGTAGGTACTGAACTCAGTTCCTCATGTTTATGGAACAGCACCTTACCAACTGCTTTTCTAATTTTTATTACATTTATCTATTTATTTATTTATTTTTTATGTGTGTGGAGTTCAGAGGATACTTATGGGAGTCAGTTCTCTTTCACCATGTTGGTCCCAGAAATCCAACTCACCCAGTCAGATTTGGTAACAAGCACCTTTACCCACTGAGCCATTTCACTAGCCATAGGAATGTTTCCTGAAATATTTTTTGGTGCTGGGATGGAACCAAGCAGTTTATGCATGCCAGGCAAGCACTCTACCATGGAGCCATATTCCCAGTTATCCTTATATTTTCTTCAGAGCACTTAATACAATCTGATTTAGATATGCTTAAATATTTGTTCTTCATCTCCATTCACACACAAAAAAGAATTTGACATGTCGTAATTTATCTTAACAATCCTAGCAACTATACCCAGAACCCAGAGAGCACTCAAAATAGATTTTCTAAAAATAAGAACTATACAAGTGTATACGTTTACTCTATTTCAGACACTGAAGTAGATAATTCATACCATCATGACCTCATCTCAACCACAGGCTTATTCTCAGTATCCTTAATTAAGAGATTCTGGTGGCTTGAATGAGAAATATCTCCCATAGGCTCAAGTATATGAACATTTCGTCCCCAGTTGGTGGCACTGTGTAGGAGGGCATTGTTTCTTTAGAACAGGAAGCTTTGCTGGAGGAAGTGTGTAACTGGGGGCCAGGCTTTGAAAGTTCATAGCCTCACTCACTTCTAGTTTGCTTTCTCTGGTGTTTGTGAGTTAAGATGTGATCTCTCAGCTTCCTGCTCTGGCCACGATACCTGCCGCTTGTTACCATGCCTCCTTGCTGTGATGGACTCATGCCTCTGGACTTCTGAGCCAAAATAAACTGTTTCTTCTAAAAGTTGCCTTGGCCATATTATTTTTATCACAGCAGCAAAAAATGTAACTGCTGGGGCTGGAGAGATGGCTCACTGGTTGGGAACATTGACTGCTTTTGAAAAGGACCCGGGTTCGATTCCCAGCACCCACATGGTGGCTAAACTGTTCTTAACTCCAGTTCCAGGGGAATCCTAAGCCCTCTTCTGACATTCGCGGCATTGACCGACATGGGTGCACTCACATACATGCAGGCAATACACTCATACATGGATATAATAAAAATAATTATTAAAATATTTTACTTCTTCACATCTCCTATTCATGATTCAAGGACTCTCTTTTCCTCTTAGAGATAAGAGTTATGATTTGGGAGTCTTTTAGATAGACCCACTGAAGGGGTACTCCAGTTGCCTCACTCTGTACCCCTGTTTAGCATGGAAGAAGCCAGAGCGGTCTGTGTCCCTATTCACTATTGGCAATTTGGGTAATCCCTTCAGAGGATGGAGTGATAAGAATAGGAGGTAGGAACTGGCTAGGCAGTTAGAGTAAAAAGAGCCCAAAGAAAAGTGGCCAGTTTCATGGCTAAAAGTCAAAATGTCCTTGGGCCTGTTAGCAACATACTCTGTTCCAAAGGCCAAAAATGTCAAAAGTATTTGGGAGCTTATATCTAATCCTTAAAAGATTTTAGGGTTACCTCTACAGAGGAGGGAATGTTAGAGTACCCAAAAACCCATGAAAATAAATAAATGAAAAAAGAAAAAAAAAAGAAAAGAAAAAGAAAAAAGTGATGGGGAAATATGGGAGGTGTTGGGAGGGAGGGAGTGGGCATAGATTTGATCAAAACACTGTATACGCATGTATGAAATTCTCAATAAAGTTTTTGTAAAAGTTAAAATAAATCCTCTCACCCACACAAAAAACAAAAATAAAAATAATAAATAAAATATTTTTAAGAAGTAGAAAAAAATGTAACTTCTACAGAGATTGAGGGGGGAAAATGTTGAGAAAAATACTTGAGGCCAGACAGATCTAAGTTCCAAGACTGTGACTGGAGCCCAGGGCTTTTATTAACTCCATAACTCATTTGTTCCCCTCATATTGGACTCATTTAGCATGGATTATGACTGCATGTTCTATCACAAGCAGGTCTTTTACTTAAGTCCTATTAGATGTCCTAAAGTGGGGAAAACTGAAGTTGGTGAGAAACTGAAGTTTGTGATGGGCACTAACCAGTTCTGACTCAGTGAAAGTCTAAGCTTCTTTGGTCCTAGTTTTCTTACATATAAAATGATCATTCTGAGCAACATCGTTCATGAAAATGCTGCTATACTTGAAAACTCTGCTGGAGACAAGACTGGTCCTGTTTTCTATGGTTACAACCACAGAATCACCAGTAAAAACCTTACTTGAAGTAGGGGTTTCTCAACCTTGTCAGTGATTCTGGGACCATCTCTAATGTCTACCTCTCTATTTACTATATCCCAGGAGCATCATTACCTTGGTTATGAAAACCAAAAATGAAAAGAAAAAGAACAGAGAAAGTGTCTAGACATGGTCATATGTCTCATTTGTAGGAAAACTGTTTGTAGTTGAGCTCAGTAAGCAATTACCTATTTGACTAAATATTATTTCAGGTCAACACAAGAACTCAATTTCTAGCAAATGCAGTTTTCTGAATGGTGAACAAATTTCTGAAATGTTCAGTCTCTTTCACAATGGAGCCTAATCTATCTGTAGAGATAAATTTATCTTTGGGAAAATATTCTGAAGACCTCCCTTCCATATACTATTGGTTAGACATGGATTTTTCTGTGATTCCTACTAATTTTATGCTATCCTGTTGTTGTTAAATGCTGTTTGTAAATAGTTAGCACTCTCTTCCTTGATGTCCTATCACTGCAGAGAATAATGACTTCTGTCTATTTCTCTGAGTTTGGGTTATTGGGGCCAAGCCTTGGGCCCCAGACATGCTGTGTTCCGCTGTGTTGAGGAGGCAGTCACCACCATTCCCTAACCCTTCATCCTTCATCCTGTGTAGCTAATCAGCATTCATATGTTCTAAAGAGCAAACAGATCACAACTGTTGGTTTGATTATCCCCCTAGAGAGAATATGCAGTTGAAGTTCCTCATGGAAAATAAATCAGGGGTAGTAAACGATCCCAAGTTGTTTATTTATAAGTGAAAACTTCACATTCAAAGGGCTTTTAGAGGAAGTTTGCCACTAAGGACTGAAGTGAGTTTTCCATTTCAAGACTTAATTCTCTTAAGGGCTTAACTGGTTTTCCTGATGCTGTTTCCAGAAATAACCAGAATATCTACAAAGACGTGTCAATGGTACCAGTGATCAGAGAGCAAGTCTGCATTGTAGAGTAGCAGATGAGATCGTTTTTGCTAAATCTAAAACAAACTGCAGAAACACTGAAAGGTTTTCTTTTAAAGCAGCATGATTAAGTGGATCTTTCATTTCTTTTTAATTCCTATGCTTGGTAGAGTTTTATCAGGAATTGTTACTCTTTGGGCTACGAATCACTGACAGTCTACTCAAAAGGGGTAAAATTTAAATGATGATATCTTTAGTTCTTTAGAAATGCTGTTGGAAGCACACTAGAGCTTCAAAGAATGTATTCCTTGAAGGCAAAATTGCTTCACACACCATTTAAGAACTACTATTTAGGCTAGGCTTAGCAGGGTTAAATATGTGTATGTGAAGCATTAATGTTTTCTCATTTCCAAAGGAAGAGAACTAGGGTCCACCTGTGACTATCACCATGCAGTCCTGTCTGAACAACTCTCGGCAGAGGATGGCTGAAGATCAAGACTTTCAATTATTTATTCATTTTTAAAAGTTACACGTATGTGTATGGCTGTGTGGGTTTACGTCTACCACATACATGCAGAACCACAAGGAGGTCAAAAGGTGCATTCTCACCTGGTACTGGAGTTATAGGTAGTTGTGAATGCCTGTGAGTGCTAGGAACGAAATCCATGTCTTTTGCAGGAGCAGTAAGCGCTCATAACCACTGAGCCATCTCTCCATCCCCAAGAATATCATTCATAAAAGACTGAGTGCTCACTCCTAAATAAGGAATCTTTCTAACCCCAACACCATCACCAAAGCTCAGAGAACTTCTTGGAAGAAGAGGTGGAAAGAATGTAAGAGCTGGATCATGGGGAGGAGTCCTATGAAATGCAAGCTTCTGAACTTGACATAGTTGTTGCACTAATGAACTCACAGAAACTGTGGTTGTCCACACAAAATCTGCACAAGATCAAGCCAGCCAAAATTCTGGTAGAGACCAAGGAGGTGCTTTCTGAGCCCCATCCTTTACTGGGGAACTATTGGCAGTTGACAACTTCTGGGGGAGGGAAAATCTTTTTTTTTTAAATTTACTTATTTTTGTGAATGTGTGGCCTCATACACACACACACACATACGCAACACTAATTGGACTTAATGAGTTATCAAAGAAATAAGGACATGGGGCTGGAGAAATGGCTCTGTGGTTAACAGCACTGACTAGAACTCCAATTCCTGGAAATCTGACAGGGTCTTCTGGCTTCTGGGGGCATTGCACAACATGGGTGCACTTACATACATGCAGGCAAAACACTCATGCATAAACACAATTTTTTTAAGTTTAAAACTATAAAAGAAAAGAGGACATGAAGTTGGAAGAGGACTGTGTTGCAGGCATTTGGGGGGAGTAGGAGGGGGAATGGAGAGCAGATATGAACATGTTTTATTATATAATTGCATGGAATTCTCAAGAATAAAGAAAAAATAATATTAAAAAAAGAACAAAGAATGAAGGTGCTGGAGAGATGCCTCAGTAGTTAATATCACTGGCTGCTCTTGCTGAGTACCTGTGTTTGATTCTTAGCATCCACATGGCAGCTAACACACTTACATGCAAGCAAAACACTCATACACATAATAAATTAAATAAATAAAATAAAATGAAAATAAAAACCATGAAGAAAAACAAAGCATCTCACTCATACATCAATTCCTCCCTGGCCTACCTTCTCCATTGCGCCCCATAGTTCTGATTTAACAATAATAAATTAAATCACATGTCAGACCCTCTCAACACCTATGTTACTATCATTTCCTTCCTGAATTACTAAGGAAATATTTTGGTGTTTTCTTCTCTGGGTCGATTAATTTTCTTTTGCTACTAAAATTACCACAAACTTGATGGCTTAGAACAGCATAAATTCATAATCTTATAGTTCTGTGACTTTAAAGGCGGCTCTCACTGGGTAAACCCAAAGTGCTGGCAGGGCTGTCTCATTCTAGGCAGTGGAAAGGAAAATCTATGTCCATTCAGTTTACGGGTAAAAATCAGTTCTTTTCAATATAGTGCTGAAGTCACCATCTCTTTGCTGTCAATGGCAGGTCATTTCTAGTTCTGAGAGGGCACGTGTGTTCCTTGATTTGTGACGTCCTTTCTGCCCATGCAAAGTTAGCAATGGCTGATTGGGTCTGCTGTCATATGAACGATGAGCAACACAAGTGAAGGCCCAGCCCTAAACAAGGAGACCTTACGAAGAACAATGAGACTTAGACAAGAGATGTAAATTAATTAATTAAGAGGCTCTTAGTTTATGTGAATGAATCTAACAGCCCTTGTAGAAATCTGGATTTGGCATTGACGGAAGAGGGATAGATACAGATATGTCTGTAGATAAATTCGAATCTATTCTATTACAGTTTAATGGTTCTTAAAACTAATCCATTTTTATGTCAAATGTATGACACTGTTATCAGCAGGAATCCAGTTTCAGATACAAACAATATTTGCCAGCAATGGAATAACTTGGGCAATTTGTTAGTAGGAAAAATACAGTGACTACATTTGAACCTGAAGCTTAACTGAGATTCTATTTTTACTGTTCTGTTCAACAAAATGTTCTAGAACTTCCAGTAAGTGCTTTGTTTACTACTACTGATTCTGAAGTAGCTCTGCATTTTTATAAGCTCCAAGTCTTAAAGATATGTCTATGTGTGCACTTGTATGTAGACAGAGGAACAATGTGCAATACATATACCACAGATAATCAGGCTGACCATCGTAATCTGAAAACTTTTTGAACCTTAACAAAAAACTCTTGGATTTGGGGACATTTAGATCTCTAGCTTAAGGTAGCTCAACTGATAAAGTCTAGGCAAATACTTCAAAATCTGAAGGAACTAAAGTATACAAAAACACTCTGGCCCCATGCATTTCAAATAAGGGACAGTCAATCTGCATGTTATACACAAATATATACATGAACACATACATATATACTTTTAGATACTCAGACAGATGCAAAGCTTTATTGAGACTAGATAAAAATACTGGGTATTAATAGGGCTTGGGCTTTAAATTTGCAAATCTGTCCCAGAAAATTCAAGTGAAATCCCACCCTACATTGAAACCAGCTAATTCAAATAAAAGTGGGTTATCTGTGAGTAGTGAGTATGTTTGTGTAGACTTGTGAACAAAGAATGGAGGTTCTATCCCTTCATGGGCCAATGGCCTTAGACTTGGATCCATAAACTGTCAACTGCTAGATGCTTGAGTAGTCACAGTTTTACCCATTTGCATTATGTGGTAGCACAGAGCTCCTCTTGTTTGCTGTCAAACTTGATGTACCTGAGGGAATCTCAGTTAGGGAATTTCCTCTATCAGACTATACTATGGCCATGTCTGTAAGGCATTTTCTTAGTTGATCATTGATGTAGGAGGGTCCAGCCCATTGTGGGCAATGTGTGCCATGCTTAGGCAGGTGGACCTGGACTGTATAAGAATGGAAGTGGAGCAAGTCAGAGGAAGCAAGTCAGTGATCAGCATTCCTCTGTGGTCTCTACTTCAGTTTCTGCCTCCAGGTCCTGCCTTGAGTTCGTGTCTTGGCTCTCTCAATAATGGACTGTAGCCCATAAACCAAATAAGTCCTTTCCTTCTCCAAGTTGCTTTTGGTCATGGGGTTTGTCACAGCAACAGGAAAGCAGACTAGGACAGTTGTCTTCTACCACTTCTTCCATTCTAAGGAGGACAGTTTTGAATAGCTGATGAACTTTAAAGACATCCTTCAATCTATGTCCTCTAGGGTATTTAGCATTGGAAGAAAAAGATAAATTAGCCTCCTTGGGTGAAGTCTTTTGGACATTTTTCAGAGATTAGAGGGACAAATACTTGTATGTGCAGTCCTGACACCATGGGGCAAGAGTAGTAGAATATGCTCTTACTTTAGAGCTGTGTGTATCTGAGAAGAATGGGGAGATGGGGGATTGTAGACACTGGGAACTACATTTCACATTCTGAGTTTCTTTATCTTTGGTTAGTTTGCCTGATAGAAAGTCCCCGTTGTCCTCGAGAATGAACTTAGAAGGGTTATTCTTTATACTACAAATGGGAACAGAGAATTGCACTAAGTATGAATTTAGGAGATGGTCACTAGCTGCCCTCTTAGGCTCACTTTGCTTCTGGGCTAATCTTTGAGTGTTTGTGAATTAGTTAGGATTCTCCTGAGAAACAGAAACATATAATACACCTCTTCCTAAGCTTTATATTTCACCACCAATTTAAAGGTTCCTGGGGCTTCGATCTATTTTATAGGCCCTGAAGCAAAGCGAGGTGATATAGAACAGTCTTGAGGAGAACTAGCTTTGTCCTACATGGCAGCTGTATCAGAGGAGAGACTGGAATGGTTTTCTAAAGCACTGCAGGGCTATACCACTGGGAATGGACCTCCTTCTGCTGGGGCTGGGAAACCTACTCTTCAGGTAAAGAAAATTTAGGAGTATTTAGGAGATCAACATCCATAGCCTGATCAGTGTCCTCCCACATTTCCTCCTATTAGCTTACAGGATCCCATTCTTTTACAGTCAGTGTCCTCTGTGTTTCATTTTCAGAAACTTCATCCCTGCAGCTATAGCAGATAAGGGTCTCCCTCAGGTGCACAGAGAAACTCTCTAGTCCTTAATGCAGCACTGCAACTGGAAAGTCAAATCTCTGAGCTCACCATTTTCTTTTACCACTCTGTTCAGTGATATTGGCAATAACAAACTGACTGTACTATATCCACTCTTTTTCCTAAAGTGTTTATCACACAGAATTATCTACTTGTTCTTATGGTAAATTAGTTAATAGCATCCAATACAAATGTTCTGTGCATCTCTATCAACAGTTCAGACCATAGACTATAAGGAATTTCTTTTGTATTAGAAATAGAGTCAATGGTATCTTTAAATTTAATTATGCAAGAAAGCCAATTCCAGAAACCTCAGAAACAATTCTCCAAAAATTCATTATTAAAATTATCTTCCTCTAGGATTAGAGAGATAGATCAGTTGATAAAATGGTTGCCATGTAAGTGCAAGAATCAAAGGTTGATCCTCAGAATTCACAAAAAGGGACAAGGATTAAGAAAGGAAAGGGGAGATAAAGAGAAGTAAAAAGGAAGGGGAGGGAGAAAGAAGAGCAAGGGGAGGGAAGAGAAGACGGGGAGGAGAAGAAGGGAGAAGAGGAAAGAAATAAAGGAAAAGAAAATAAAATCTTCTTCTGGTAGGACAGAGCTGTAATATCAGCATTGGGGAGGCAGAGACAGGTGAATCCCTATAGCTCCTTACAAGCCAGTCTACTCAACTGTGTGAGCTCTAGAGTCACTCAATATATATAAACTGGTTCCTCTAGAATCAAATACAGAATCAAAATCTGTATCAACCAGACTTGGTAATCAATACACATAATTTCAGATTATCCTTCGCTTTAATCACTTCTTTCTATGTCACCTTTCATTTTAGAAAAAGTGGCAACAGGCTCAGAGATGCAAAGTCAGTGAAGTGTATTCTCCTTTCTGGTTCAAGGAAGATTTGGCTATGGGGATCACACAGCCCTGATCCGTGGTACTTCTCACTCATATACTGCTGAATGAATGTAGAAACAATTGAATATATTTCAATTAAGTGGTATGTCCAGGAAATAGGTAATTCTGTTTAACTAAGGAATAGACAATTCAGCAAATAAAATTTCTTGCTCCTCCAAGTTCACTGTTCTGTCTTAAAAGGAAAATGTCTTTGGGAAATTGACTAACCAGGTTGGGAGATCTCTCATCCTTGTGCTATAAAAAAAAAAAAAAATACGGGGCTAGAGAGATGGCTCAGTGTTTAAGAGCACGGACTGCTCTTGCAGAGGACCTGGGTTCAATTCCCAGCACCCACATGGCGGCTACGAACCGTCATTAACTCCAGTTCCAGGAGAATCCGAAGCCCTCTTCTGACCTCCACAGCATTGCCCCACACAGGCCCACTCACATACATGCAGGCAATACACTCATACACATAAAATAAAAATAATAAATAAAATATTAAGAAAAAACACTTTGCCATTCACCAATCTTCCATTTAAGGAGTACCCATTTATCATGGGTCCAGCATATTTGAGAAACTTTTCACCAAAAAATGCAGAGGTAAGGTGGTTGCTGTTTTAGCAAAGCAAAGGAAACCAAGGGGAAAATATAAGTCAATCTTTCAAGCTTCACAAAACAGGAAGAAAACTCTCAGCAATGAAGAATGTCTGAGAGTTGATTCCAAAATAGCCTACTGATGCAAAACTATCAGCTGAAACAGAACCAGAAAAATAAGAATTGGTACATTCATATCAAAGTCATTACTAAAAAAACTGTGAACTTGTAGATACTGCTGAAGTTTTTAGCTCGCTACTGAAATGAAGGATAAAAAGAGGCTAGTGGGGAAATCTTATAACTTCCTGCTAAGTGCTCAGCAAACTGACGGAAAATTTATGTTAATCATAGCTATCCTCCTTGCCCATGGTTTTTAAGCTTGGTTTGCTACAGACCTCACAGCCAACAATTTCACCTTTATAAAACAAAAAGGTCATTGGCTTTAGGGTTCCAATAGGTAGGATTTCCCAGTGGGTCCCATCCTGTCCCAGAGCTTTTGCACAAGAGCACATCTCTTCCTAAATATTTTCAAGCATAGCTTCTCCTACCTAGTCTGGTACTATTTCACACTTAAATCTAGAGAGATGACCACAACTTCCTCACAGATGCAACGTCACTTCATGACCTCTGACCCCACCTATGACCTATTTTATTTTCTTTAAGACACAGAACACCCTAGATGCATGGGTATCTAGGATTGAGTCATTCACACATTGTGCACAAGTTGCTCACACACTTTGTGTCTTGTTCATTTTCTCATGTAAACAGCAGAACATTGCCTATTGCACAGGGTTCTCAAGGCTTTACATAGTTGTACATGTGGAGCATGTATGCCTAGGACAGGAATACACTAAGAATTCAAAACTCTGCGTGTGCATAATGCCCAAGTCTGAAATTCTTTAAAAATTTATTTTATGTTATAAATTATTTCCCCTGCCCATCATCTTCACAAGTGCATAGGGACAGAGAGGACCTGGGGTGTCTTTTTACATGCATCACTCTAGCCCTAGCAGTGCCTGGCACATCACAGGTACCTCAAAGGATGGGTTGAATGAATCCATTTATCAAATTACAGTAAGCCTCAAATGATTTGAGTCTCAGTATTATCTACAAAAGTGAGAATCAACCCCATTCCACAAGATGCAAATAAGAACTTAGTTTTCTATTTCTCCAGCAGGATTACATGTCTCCTATGAGAATAATTTGAATATTTATTTATCTCTAAAATTTTATGTGTATGAGTGTTTTGTGTGTATGTTAAGTATACCACATGTGTAATGCCCTCAGAGGTCAGAAGAATGTCAGATCCCCTAGAACTGGAGTTACAGACAGTTGTTAGCTGTCATGTTGGTACTAGGAACTGAACCCAGGTCCCCTGTAAGAGCAGCCAGTGTTCTTAACTGATAACACATCTCTCCAGCCCTTATTTATTTTTGAAACAGGATCTTATGGTATCAGGGCTAGCCTTGTAGCCAAGACCAGTCTTGAACTCCTGATCTCACTTTCACCACTGCCAATGTGCTAGAATTACAAACTAGAGAAATACACCATCACATCTGGCACTGGAATCTTATAAAATATGTAAAGTTAATCAAAACATAACTTCTTAGATCCACAGGAGTTTAGTTTGCCAGAAGATTTAGTGAGAAGAGCAGCTTAAAATTTTATATTCAAATGTAATACCTTTTACATTATTAATTTGTATTTTGCTTTTTCTGCAATATCCCCATACCCCATTATAGGAGGGCAGTCTGATGCTTTAATCTCTTTACCTAAAGGGTATTCCTCTCACTGCAGGAAAGTATCAGCTAGCTTTGACTTTCAGATAAAACAATAAAAAGACAACCAAAACCTAAGGTTGATTATGCTGACCAAATCAGATCAGAGGGAAAAGAAAGATAGAAGAGGAGGGGATTCATCCTCGCTATGTAAAGGATTCTGTGTGGGGATTATCCATGGCAAACAGGCAGAGCCTCATAAAGAACACTGTCACCAAAAAGACTCTCCAAGGTGAAAAATATACAAGATTCTGAGGGCTTCAGAGAGATCCAAGGGGCAAAAACCCTAGTAAGGCCTGAGCCTGAATTTCCCACCAGGTCAGAAAACTAGGCACATAGAGAAAGTTAATACAGGCTCAGAGAAATAAAGCTGTCAATAAGCATCTCTCACAAGCTACCACTTCCCATGGCTTAGCGAAATCCTTGCACTATTGACAAAAGCCTGCTACTCCATCTTCTTCCTTCTCTGCTCTACTCTCTTCCCCTTTCTTCTTTCTCCCTCCTTCCTTTCTCATTTCCTCTCTCTCTCCCTCTCCCTCTATTTCCTCCCCTTCTCTTTCTGAGCATGTAACTCCAAAAATTCAAAAACTTAAACAATGATTGATTGGAACATGTACTTTCGATTCCCAGAAGTAAGTAAAGTGGCCTTAGCATCAATAGCATGTCAGAGTAAGCAGTACTAGCCACCCCATGAGAACATACTGACCTCCTATCACAAGCAGTAACAAAACTCTGAGCAAGTCACCAGAGTTATCCCCTGGGGATTTACTGATGACTTCATAATAGCTATATGACCTATGGCTTCACTATTGGAACCAAATACCTTATATAAAT
>NW_008356458.1:2015469-2018047 GCF_000622305.1 Nannospalax galili
AAAGAAATTACCTTCTTAGATATTGGGCTATAGAACCACAAATAGACAGTGATGAAATTTTGAAACCAGCATAGCAATAAAGCTTATGTTATACATAGCTACAGGAGAAGTTCATGAATAATTTAATAAGAGGACACAGAGAAATTGTGTTAACATTGACTGTTTTCTTGGGTAATAATTAATTTGCTTTAATTTGGCTTCAGTAATGTCAAATACGTAGACACAATATAACATCTTTTCCCATTAGCCTGGAAAAAGTAAAAAAAAAAAAACCTATATTTTCCTGATAGAATAGTTAAAATACTATTTATATTTAAATATGCATAGCAAATATAGATGAAGGGCCTCTAGTACAAGTTTATGTGAACCTGCAACTTCAAAGAAACTTCCTATGAACCACTCAGTGACTACTAAATATGTGAAAAAAAATCAATGTTCTACATGTTCAAGATAATTTTATTGCAAAAAAAATTATTCAAAAGCATTTTGAGTCTCTGTGAGTTCTTTCTAGCTCACAGTACGGTTCAGTTTTACCATATGCCAACAACTGATACTGGGCGTTATATAAAATAGCATCAAAACTGGTTGGTAAACCTTTGAAGCAGCTGCACAGTGTCTGATGAACAGCTACCATCTCAAATTCCATCGTACCCATATCCACGTTGTCCATAGATTCAGTTTTAGTTACAAGACAAGGGTCCTCCAAACTTCCCCTCCTCCTGCCCCAGCCTCACTTGGTTGAATAGTTCCCATGCCATAACAGTGGTTGGTTAAATACTGAGACTATTGCCTATGCAGAGTATCATTATCCTCTTCTCCCTTCATTTGTACTTTGTGAGCACTTGCAGGCTCATCTCAGTCAGGATGCCCTCCATGTCCACTGTCACCAGAGCCTGGTTGTGTTAGCTGACACTCTGCCATCTTAGAAAGAGAAACTACTTATTTTGGCTCACAGTTTTGAAGGTTTTAACCCATGACCAGCTGAATTTTGGGCCTGTGTGGCACATCCTAGCAGAGAGAAACTGCTGGGTCGGTGACTGGGAAAGAAGAGAGGGAAAAGGCTGGAAACCCACAGTTCCTTTGATGGCATAGCTTAGTGACCTGAAGACTTCCCATTTAGACCCATTTCCCAATAGCACCAAGCTGAGGGTCAAACTTGCAACATATAAGCTTTAGGGAGGTTATCTCAGAACCCAGCTACAGCACTGACTATGAGACACATGTATGTGAAGGGACTCAAGCTTGAGAATTTTGCTAAGATCCCTTAAAAAAGCACCAGTTTCCACTGAGACAGGAATGCAGGCAAATAAAAGAAGAGGCTGATGGATGCTACCTTTGTCACCTTTCTGGGAGAATCTAATGGAGGACTTAATAGAGTACATGAACCCATGTGTGGTGAATCCACGCAAGCCCTTGGATTCGACCCTTGATGCTGCCTAGATCTCTGCTGTAAATTTTCAAGTTATTAGCTCACAAATGTATCATTTCACATGAGCTGGTGTATCACCTAGAAAAGAGTTCTGGAAAAAAAATGTTTAGGTCAAAATTGCCCTCTTACCAACATCAGACAAAAACACTAACAAACAGCAAAGGAAAACTACAAACTATTATCCTTGATGAGTGCAGAGGCAAAAATCTCAACAAAATCATAACAAATGGAATTCAACAAACATAAAAATCCAAATTCATCATGATCCTGTTGGTTTTATCCCAGGAATGCAAGGGTGGTTCAACACATACAAATCAATAAATGTAATGCATCACAACACAAGTGATACAAAGGGAAAAATGAAAGATAAAAATTACACAATCCTCTCCATAGATATAGGAAAAATGTTTGATCAAATTTACCAATCTTCATGATGGCAGCCCTAAACAAGCTAGGTATAATAACAAGGGCTTTACATGACAAAACCACAGGCAATATAATACTGAATAGAGAAAATTTAAAAGCATTTTCTCTAAAGTCAGGAAGAAGGTAAAGGTATCCACTTTCACTGCTCTCAGTCAATAGAGTACTAGGACACTTAACCAGATCAATTAAGCAACAGAAAAATAATTGGAATATAACTAGAAAAAAAATGTCAAACTATGTGTGTGTCATCAGGTAGATTTCAATGGTAATGTTTTCACATCTACTAATTATAAGGAGCAAATTTTTATGCATTGACGAATTATTATTTTTTTAATTAATTAATATATTTTTATACGCACTTACCATATAGAACCCTCTCATAGCCTCCCTCCCCCCACTAGAGTCCTTATACACTGATATCCCTGCTATTGTCTGCTGTGTTGTCGGCACCCCAGCCATTCCCCACTACTTACCCTTCTGGTGAATCTAGTCAGTCTATCTAGAGGTCTTTGTTTTAAGAGGGTCAGCTGTTCCTCATCTAGTGGTAATCAGCTGTCAATATTCCTTTGGATAAGATTGGGGTCTGCTGTTCAATTTCCCAGTTCTCTGTTGGGTTACTATCTGGGAGTACCTTTGGCCACCCTGGCCAACAACTCAAAAGAAGGTATCGCCTGTCTGGCATTGTTGCTTGTTATGTAGCCTTTAGCTATACATATGGACTCA
>NW_008356458.1:2018636-2019151 GCF_000622305.1 Nannospalax galili
ATTACCTATTTCTCAATCTCCTATGTATAGTTTGTCAGTAGGTTGTATGAGTAATATGGTTCCCTCTGGTTTTCAAAACTAGCTAGGCATTGTTTATCTCTCACACTGTCTCACCACTCCATCATGGTTTTCCCACTAAAAGTGCCCCCATTTCCCCCCTTTCTCCCTTACTAATACCTTTCTCTTATGATCTTACCTCTCTTGAGCTCCTTCTTTCCCTTTGTTCCTCCCTGTATGCAGCTCTCCTTGGCAGATGTCTCACAGCTCTTGCATCACAAAAGTGTTCTTGGGGTCTCCACTGCCAACCTGACTTCACCACAATTTCACACAATGGCCTATCAGGGATTTCTTTATAGAGGGAAACCCCTGCTGCATCTGCATGGAGTTTTACTCAGCAGTAAAGAAAGATGAAATCATGAGCCTATCAGGGCTTTCTTTATGCAGGGAAACCCCTGCTGAATCTGCATGGAGTTTTACTCAGCAGTAAAGAAAGATGAAATCATGAAATTTGCAGG
>NW_008356458.1:2019462-2019659 GCF_000622305.1 Nannospalax galili
ATTAAAAATTAAAAAAAAAATCATTAAAATCTACCTGATGACTTTATATCCATGTTCAATTGATAAGGAGCGATAAAAGTAATGGACTGTGACTAGTAATAATCAGATATGTAGAGATTAGAAATGCATGTGTGTCTTAGTGTCAACAATTGTATTAAAAATGAATTTTTCTGTATGAAACTGTGTATTTTAATAAT
>NW_008356458.1:2019724-2024519 GCF_000622305.1 Nannospalax galili
ATGCATCTTAGCTCTGGAAATTGTTATTGAATATGTCAATGCTGTTGTAATGAAATGCTTCTTCTAATTATATGGTTATTAAAGAAATAATTAAAAATAAAATAAATCCTTTAAGAAAAAGAAAAAATGGGGGGGACACAATTTGGGTAGGTAGGAAGAAGGGGGAGATCTGGGAAGAGTTGGGGGAAGGGGGTTAATATGATCAAAATAAATTGTATGAAATGCTCAAAAACTAATAAAAACCAGGAATAAAAATGATAGGGAGAGATAAAAAAGTAAAAATACAAGTAAATTAGTTAATTGAAGGGTCATGAAAAAAATTGAAGTTGATTATATTTAAAATAGATATTTTCTCCTCTATCATTTCATTAGTGAATTTCACACGATTTAAAAACAAGAAATTAGTACAGATAGCAGTTTTCTGCACAAGACCCTAAAACCATTGGAACTATAAACAAAAAATTAACAAACAGGATCGTATGAATCTAAAAAGCTTTAAAGCCAAGGAAACCAACAAAGGTAAAAGACATCTAAAGCACAGGATAAAATATTTTTACCTATTCATCTGACAAAATATCTACAGTATATAAGGCACTCAAAAACTTTACAAGTAATTCAATTAAAATGGGCACATCATCTGAATGAAACACTTTGAAACACTTCTCAAAATAAATAAAAGCACAAACACAAATGACCAACAAGTAAATGAAAAACTGGTCATCATAACTAACCATCAGGAAAATACAAACCAAAATTGCAATGAGGTGCTCAAGAGATTCCTCAGTGATAAAATGTTTACCACGAAAGCCTGAGGACCTGTGTTAAGATTTCATGCACCCATGTAAGTGCTGAATGGGGGTGGCAGCCTGCCTGGAATCCCAATGCTAGGAAAGCAGATGCAGGGGACCCTCAGAGCAAGCTGGCTGGCTAGATTAGTCACACTGACTAATAGTGACTAATAGCGCAATTGAGATTCTTCTTCAGTGAATTAGGTGAGGAAGTCTTCTGTCACCAACTTTGGTCTTCCCCATGCATGTGAACATGCATACATACATATATACATGCCACACAAACATACTTGGGCAAAAATAATTATAATAGATTCCATCTTACCTTAGTTTGAACGGCTATTTAAAACAAAAGTAACAAATGGTGTTGAAAAAGAAACGCTTTATACAGTGTTAGTGGGAATGTAAATTAATTCAACTATTATGAAGAGCATTGTGGAGATTTCTCAAAAAAAAAAAAATCTACCAAATGAGCTAATATCACATTTGTGGGTATACATCCAAAGGAAATTACATCAGTGTGCCAAAGAGGTTTCTGCACTCCATGCTTATACTCTGGTATCATTCACAGTAATGTGCCATCAGCCTAGGTATTCATAAAACAATGGAATATCATTCTGCCATAAAAAGGAACTAAATCCTGTTTTGTGCAACAAAATGAAGGAATCAGAGGGCATTTTGTTCATTGAAGCAATCCAGACTCAGAAGGACAACAGCACATGTTTTCTATTAGGTGTGGAAGATGAAAAGAATGATATCAAGCTGCATGAGAATCAGAAATAATAGAGTCTGAGAGGGGCAAAGAACAGTTGGTTCATACCTTAGGAATGTGTGGAAATGTCATGCTAAACCCAGTTAATCTGTACAACTAGTACATGTTAACCAAGAGTGAAAATAAAACAATAAAACTTACCACACCATTTTCTCGTCTTCAAAATGTGAAGAATGTCTACGTAACTCTCCCGCAGGCTCTTCAACTCTCCTAGCTGGTTTTTCCAGCTTGAAGTCAGTCTCTCTACCATTCAATATTGTTAAAGCCACATAGATAATAAGTTCACAGGAACACCATTTAGGGCAATAGTGGGATTTCTGAGGGAAGCATGAGGCCTAGGCACTTTAGAATAGCACATAAGAGAACTGGCTGCAAAAGAAGTAAAAAAGAGCCACAGGAGAGAACTTTAATAAACTCTGTTGTAGAATTACCCTGTTTCTACCTGGGAAATTACATCATGATTAAGGCACCTGCTGCTACCTAGATAGAAAAGGTAAAGTAACTGCATGTAGGAGGAATAGCCTCTGTTCCTTTTTCTTATATCACAGGGATGTGAGGGGAAGAAGGACCAGCAGTGAAATTAATAGTTAGAAGTAGAAGTGGAGATTTTTAGCTGCCCAGGTTTTTCCCCAAAGGGAAGAATGAACAGACTGTGGTGACCATCCTGACTCTGAGCAGAATTTGACTCTGCTTATATTCACCTCCCTTGATGTCATATGAAGAGATGGATCATAGACTGGTTCTCGAAATGGAGGGTTTTTGGCAAGCAACAGTATCACCTGGAGGGTAATTGGAAAGACCAATTTCTAGGCCCCAGTCCATTGACTGAGTCAGAAATGTGGATGAGTTCAGAAGTACACCAAGTCTTCCCCATGATTTCAGTGCTCATTGAAACAAGAACAAATTCTTGGGTTCTCCAGCTTCAGCTGAGCTGCACATAACACCTGTGAGCTGTCTGAGCTCTCCAGACTAATTAGATAGGAAACCTTTTGTGGTTGGAATCAGGAATGTTTTCAACCTCCTAGGTGACTGAAAAGTTCAGCTAGGTTGGAGAGTCACTGATTTAGAATGTCACTTGTTCAATGTCACTGCCACCCTAGGGGATGATGGGTGACAGTCTATTTGAAGGATGCTCCAAGATGAGAGGTGGAATCAGACTCCTGTCTGTAATGTAGTCAACATCTCAAGCACACCTGGCTCAATTTTATGATTTATTTAATTTTGAATTGTGTGTATGTGTGTGTCTCTGTGTGGGTGTGTGCACATGAATGCAGGTGCCTGAAGAGATCAGAAAAGGGCAGCAGATCCCCTGGAACTTGAGTCACAGTTAATTGTGAGCCACTTAACTGGGTACTGGGAACCAAACTTGGGTCTTCTGCAAAAGCAGTACAATCTCTTAACTGCTGAGGCATGTCTCCAACCCCATTCCTGGCTCTATGGATAAGAGCGTCTCCTCTTCCTGAACCTTAGCATACTCTTTTCCCTATTTCCTTGATGGCATTTATCCCTATCAATAATCAGGTTTGTATATATTTAACATCCATCTTTCCAATGACATTTGCATCCACAAGGGCACAAACTCTTTCTTATCCAATCAGCATGGCTTCAACAGCAACCAGACTTGTGTTTATAATGCGGTAAAGATGAAAATAGTTGTTGGTTAACTCAATATATTTTACCATAATCTACCCCAAAACCAGACAATTGAGATCCTTCCTTAGCTGCTGAATTTCCAAGACCTGGCTATCCCAAGTTATACAAATAAGCCTGTTAAGCACTGGGGAGGTGGATCAACGGGTCAGGGGTTTGCTGCACAAACATGAGGAACTAGGTTAAGATCTCCAGTACCCAAATAAAAAGTCTGATGTGATGGTGAGTACCTATAATCACAGTGCTGGTAGAGACAGGAAGGTTGCTGGATCTCTCTGTATAGCTAGTTTAGCCAATCAGTGAGCTCCGGGTTCAGTGCGAGGAAGACACTTGACATGAACTTTTGGCTTCCATCCATGCAAACACATGTGCCCCCACATGTACACACACACACACACACACACACACACACACACACACAGTATTAAGGCCAATGAACACCAGAAAAAGAATCTCAATCCTATATATTTTTATTTTTATTTATACTAAATTATGTATTTTTTATTTTTATTTATTATTTTTATTTTATGTGTATGTGTGTATTGCCTGCATGTAGGTACATGCACCCGTGTTGTGCAATGCCCACTGAGGTCAGATCCCCTGTTGGATCCCCTGGGACTGGAGTTACAGACAGTTGTTAGCTGCCATGTGGGTGCTGGGATTCAAACCCGGGTCTTCTGCAAGAATAACCAGTGTTTTTAACTGCTGAGCCATCTCTCCAGCCCCCGCCAATCTTATATTTCAGTCCATAGCACCATAAACTAAGAGTTTTAAAGTTCTAGTTTTACTTACTGATCAAGTCCATTAATATCCTGGAACTTTTTTGCACTTTTGACACCTTCATATTTATATGTGCCATTCTTTAAAATTTCACTTTAGACGAGATAATTTTTTGAAGAATTTCTAGTGACCTTGCCCTACTTTCTCTAATTGCCATTCCCAAACTTCAGTTGAAGCTTCTTTTTGGTGTGGTCATAATGATCCATCTTTTCCCTAAGTGAATAGAACTCCCACTGAGTCATATATCAGAAGCAGGTGTGAAATATCTCATATTTATGACCTGTCATTTTTTTCCTTAAAATTTCATTTTTCATTAAGTCATTTAAACCTTCTGAAGTAACTTAATAAATTCACTTATGCATCACTTCCCCGAGGATTATATCATATAGCTGAACCACTTTATGTAATTCAGTATTAAAACTGGTATAAAAAATATCTACAGCAGTGACTGTATATTAATGTTAATGCAGACCTTGTTAGTTATGGTATCCTTACAAGAACATGAGACTATTTTAAATAAAATATATCTTGTAAGTGTTCAATACATTTTTTCAACTCCTCTTCCCCCAGCAAAGTTCCAATTTTAAAAAACAAATCAAAACAAAATATAATATTTCAAAAGAAATTCTATAGAGAAAAGATTCTCTTGAATACTTACTTGCAAGAGAATGAGGCATCACTGAAATACTTGAGCAAGAGGTTTTGATGCTGTTTGTTAATATTAGAAAATCTCCACAGAGAAAATTTTTCTTTCCTTTTCTATTCATATTACTTCTTTTTTTGAAAATACAAGATTTTTTAATTT
>NW_008356458.1:2024607-2078320 GCF_000622305.1 Nannospalax galili
AATAAATATATATATATATATGGCCTACAGAATCTGATTTGGTCCCCAGACGTCCTTCAGTGTGGGTTCATCCACTGGGCCCATCAAGAGTCACATCTGTAAGACACTGTCTTTCTCCCTCCCAGCAGCTATCAATTGCCCAAAATTCCTTAGGTTGAGTTGACAATTGGCCAATGTGCAGAGAATAAGAGGTCAGAGAATCCTTATCCTTGAATAGGACACCTATTTCAAACCTCTGCCCCCAAGGCTCAGGGAGCTCTGGGGAAGAGGGCGAGGAATTATTGTTAAGAGCCAAAGGTGATGGATGACCACAAGAAACAGTTTTTCTAGACAGCTGCTCAGTTACTCATATGAACCCACAGCAATGGTGACAGCATGCACAAGTCTCATGCAAGCTCAAACCAGACAATATCTCAGCATAGAATGGGGAAATGGGTAAGAAACTCTAACCCACCTAAGAAACTTTTGGAAATTGAAAATACAAGATTTTTAAAAATCATTTTCTTGAAGCATAACTGAATAGCACTAGAATGTACATATTTAATATATGAAATTTAATAAAGTTGGTATTTGATGAGACAGAGTCCCTATACACTCCTGGTTGGCCTGGAACTCATTATGTAGACCAGGCTGGCCTCAAATTCACAGAGATCTGTCTGCCTCTGCCTTCTTCAGGGAAGTGGGGAACATGACCACAACAAAAAGAGGGAAGGTTGTGTGACACTCTGTATCACCCATCCTGTGAATTTTAAACTCCTGGTTTAAAAAACTAAGTGAGATTGCCTTCTTTACCCACAGTTTTAAAAATTCAAACAATTGAAATAAAGGACTGATAGCAAAAAACATTGTTAGTTATGTATTTTCTTCCCTCTTGATGGTATCAAGTAATACAGATTGGACAGCAGCTGCTAGGAACATCCACATCCACTAGTATGATCACAGTCTCAGTTGCTGTTCCAGGATGGAAAACAAAACTCATGATGGACACTAAACAGAACATCGGTATCAGTCCCTCCATGGCTCAGGGAATATCACAGAAGAGGAAACTAACACAAGGCAAGAACAAGAGGACAAGGAAGTGTGATGCCAAATGACATCTGAACTAGGCGCAGCCATTGCACTGATGAACTCACTGCAACTGTGGTTACCTGTACAGGACTGGGACTGCCAACAATCCATCATGGATGGGGCGGGGGTTCACTGGACTCCATACCTCTCTGAGGGATTATTGGCAGTTATTGGATTATTGCTGGGGTAAGTGGTATCACTTTCTTCAGTGATGTAGTCACTGATAAGTTGCCCATGCTCCAGTAAATAGCCTACTACCCACGCTCATGTAAGAATCCTAACTAAACTCAGCAGGTCACACACACACACACACACACACACACACACACACACACACACGAAGACAAGAAAGTAGGAAGGGGCTTTTTTCAAAGAAGAAGGGTTTCATTGAGAGATGGAGGGGGATGAAGGAGCATAATGGGGGTAAATAGAACTAAATCCATTACATACATTATACATGTATGTATACATGTATGACATGTATGAAACTGTCAAAGGAAAAAACTCACACAAACATATCAGTTCCCCACAACTTCTTTTTTTGAATTGTGGTAATACAAAAACTATATATTTTTTCTTTTCTGTTTTCTTTTTTGGTTTTTTGACACAGGGTCTCCCTGTATCCATAGCTGGCCTGGAACTCCCTATGTAGACCAGGATGCCTCAGTCTCATAGAGATCTGCCTGCCTCTACCACCCCAGTACTTGGATTAAAGGCATGTATCACTACTAGCTATAATGATTTGAATTATATATTTATATCTAAATATCATTTATAAAGATGCCAAATTAGAATGGAATACTATAAAAAGTAGCATTTTATAGCAATTTGTTCTACAGAAACAAAGATCAACATAAATTTGATTACTAAGTATTTTCACCAATGCATTAAATTTACAGATCCTTCATTATTTACAATATTATTGAGGGCTGGAGAGATGGATCAGCGGTTAAGAGCACTGGCTTCTCTTTCAGAGGACCCAGGTTTGATTCCCAGCACCCATATGGCAGCTAACAAACGATTCATAACTCTAGTTCCAGAGGATCTAACACCCCCTTCTGACCTCCGCAGGTACTGCAAGACACGGGTGCACCCACCTACATACATGCAGGCAATACACTCATACACATAAAACAAATATAAAAAATAAAATATTTGTAAAATATATTATTGAAAGATTTGTGATTCTATAGTCTGAATCCTTAATAAAATATGATAACCTAGATTTAAGAAAATATAGATTAGCAAGATAGAATATTTCAAACAAGAGCCAAAAACAAAATAAATTCATTTTTCAAGTAGGATCACAACAGAGGTCTACTTCTATATTGTTTCTTGGGTTCCAATTAATATAAGATATTAAAGAAAATGAAGACAACAAATATGGAGAGAAAGTCAGTCCTGTAGTCATGGATGAGGCTGTTCTAATCTTTGAAAGAGCAAAAGTGCAATCATCAACAAGAAGCAACTCTTATATGCTGTTGTGAGCTGGTACCCTGACCTCGTTTGTTTTCTGTCACTGTGATAAAAACCATGACTAAAAGCAATTTGGGGAGGAAAGGGTTTATTCATCTTTTACTTGTAGGTCACAATTCATCATTGAGGGAAATCAGGACAGGAACTCAAGGCAGGACCCTGGACAGAAACTAGGGAGGAACAGGGATTACTGGCTAGCTCTCTGGCTCATGCTCAGTTAGCTTTCTTATACAGCTCAGGTCCTAGAGATGCCTAGAGATGGTGCTGCTCACAAGTAGGGCTGGGCCCTCCCACAACAATCATCAATCAAGGTAATCTCTCACAGACATGGCCAAAGATCAATCTGATCCAGACCCTTTTTCTTTCTCAATTGAGGTTCCCTCTTCCCAGGCGACCAAGGTTGTATTGAGTTGACAATAAAAACTAACTAGGACATATGAAAAAAATTACTAAAGCTCTTCACAAAACAAATGAAACAGGAACCCAAGGAGATGGCTCAATCAATAAAATGTTTGTTGTGCGAACAAGAAGACCTGAGTTCAGATCCCCAACATTTATGTAAAAGCTGGGTAGGCACTGTGGTGCACACCTGTAATCCCAGTACTGGTAAATAGAGCTAGGAAGATCCATGGCGCTTGCTGGCCAGCCTGTCTAACTGAAACAACAAGGTCCAGGTTCAGTGAGAGACCCCGTTCCACAAAATAAGATGGAAAGTGATTGAGGAAGACACTTGATACCAATCTCTGGTCTCTACACTTACATATGCAAACACACACACACACACACATACACACACACACACACATGTACACACACACACACACCTTAAAATTAAATAACATAAGAAGTTATATGTAGGGACTAGAGAGATGACTTAGCACCTAACCCAAATTTAGTTCCCAGCATCGACATTAGGTGGTTCACAATAGTCTGTAGTTCTAGCTTTGGGGGATCCAAAGCTTTCTTTTTCTGGTCTCTAAGGGCATTTGCACACACGGCATACTCACATGCGCACATAAATAAAATTAAATAAGAAAAATAAGTTGTACAGATGAAAAGGTTCTGGAAGATACCTCTGTTAAAGGTATCTGCATCCTTCCATGGGTACATGGATAAAGAAATTCTGACACATGTGTCATGGAATGTTACACTGTAAAATACTGATTGGTCTTTGAAAAGGAAATCCTAGCTTTTGTGACAATGGGCATGGACGTGTAAGACATTATGCTAAATAAAATAAGCTAAGCACATAAAAGCAAATACTATTTGACCTCTAGTGAGGAATATAATGGTTGAAATCATAAGAGCAGAGATAAAAAGTAGTTGTTAGGGGCTGGGAAGAGCAGGAGAATGATGAACAGGAGATGCTGAATGAAAGGGAACAATGTTTCAGTTGTCAAGAGTTATGTTCTGGGACTCTAACGTGCAGCATGCTTAATAAATACTTCTTGAAATCTGTTTAACTATGATTTCGCATCACCACATATACAAAATGGTAACCATGGATGATGGTGGGTGTGTTCATTTGATTAAGGCAACCATTGTACAATGTGCACATTTGCCAAATCATGTTTTATGCCTGAAACATATACAGTTTTATTTGCCAGTTTAACACTTTGAAATTCAAAAGTAGCACTTTAGAAAATGACAGCATCTGTAAAACATTCTTCATGGTACTGGAACTGGTCAGTGAGGAAAATATCCCATTACTGAATGTCAACTGGTTGCAGCACTGTGGAAATCAGAGGTCCTCAAATAAAACCCGAAGATAGAACTACCATACCTTCCAGCTATATCCCTCCTGGAAACATACATGAAGGATTTTAAGGTAGTTGAGATACAGATACTTACACACCCATGCTTATTGCTGCACTAGTCATAATAGCTAGGAAATGGAAGCAGCCTAGATGTCCATGAATGGCTAATGAAAATGCAGTACATACTCTCAACCAGAGTAGAGTGAAATCATGATACTTGCAGAAGAGGTGTATGGAAGTGGCAATTATATTAATCAAAGCAACCTAGTCTCAGAATGGCAAATAATGCATGTTTTATCTCATATGTAGATCCTAGATTTAAGCTTTACATGTGTGCATACATACATGTGAAGTGTGTATGTGAGAGAGAGTGCGTGTGTGTGTGTGTGTGTGTGTGTGTGTGTGTGTGTGTGTGTGTGTGTACATGTGTATAGAAAGAGGACCATGAGAGAGGACAGAAAGGTAGAGCAGAGACGATCATAGAAAAGGGTAATAGACAACCTGTAATATGAAAGTCGAATGGGGGCTACAGGTGGATGAGGGGGGGTGGGGAAGGGGAGTAGAGGAGGAGGATCAACAATGACAAAGAGATGTGAAAGGGCCCTAATGAAATCCTTCTCTGCATGCTACCTTTAAAAACTTATTTTAAAAAATAAAAGCAGAAAGGGGGACTATTTTATGGCAAGGAAGGGGACCAGCAAGAGGGGTCAAGGAAGGAAGGGGAGGAAAATGAGAAGAGGGTGAATAAGTGCAAAGTACATAAAATTACATGTCTGAAAGTGTCTTCCTACAACACATTGCACTGTTAAAGAAAAGAAAGAAGGGGATAGAGAGGTGGTTCAGTGGTTAAGAGCACGGACTGCTCTTGCAGAGGACCTGCATTTGGGTCCCATCATCCACATGGGGGCCAACAACTGTCAGCAACTCCAGTTTAGAGGATCCAATGTCCTCTTCTGGCCTCTGTGAACATTGCTTGCATGGGTGCACTTACATGTAGGCCAAACACTCATATACATAAAATAAAAGTAAATAAATACTAAAAAATTAAGAAAGTAAAGAATCCATTCCTAATTACAGCCAAGCAAGTGAAACATTAAGGACTGAAGAAGAGATGTAACACCAGGACATGGTGGCTCACACCTTTAATTCCAGCTGTTAGAAGGCCACGCCAGGAAGATTGCCACAAATTCCGGGCCAGTCTGTGTCACAGTGAGTCTCAAAAACAAACAAAGTTTTAGAGTAAATTATCAAATGTTGTTATGAAATATAAGTTATCTCAAATAAACTGAGGAAAACACATATATTGTCCTATCAATCAAAATTCATTTTCAAGAGAACCGATATTTTAGTGTGTGAATATACTTAGCAGGCATTAACCCTTTTGGAAGATAGAATAGAAGATGATGATGACGCTGATATTTCTTTGTGAAGCGGGGTGGTATTAATAAATAAAACCAAGAAAAATATTTTAAAGTATTATGTTGGTCAGATGGAGGAGGGGGGATTCACAGCTAACAGGGCTGTGCTGGATAGCTTCAGTTATCATCTTGACACACTTGGGAAGTAGGAGCCTCAACTGGGGAATTTCCTCTATTGAAATGGCATGTGGGCATGTCTGTGAGGCATTTTCTTGATTAATGAGTGATGTGAGAGGGCCCAGTCCACTGTGGGCATTCCTGGTGCCACCCCTGGGCAGGTACTCCTGACTTGTATAAGAAAACAGACTGAGCACAGGCCAGAGCAACAGGACATTTAGCAATGTTCCTCTGTAGTCTGTGCTTCCCAGAGTTCCTCTCTGAGCTTCCCTGGATAATGGACAGTGGCCTGTAAGACAAATAAACCATTTCCTCCCCAAGTTGGATTTGGTCAGTGTTTTATCACAGCAATAGAAAGCTGAGTAGAACAAGGGCATCCTCTCTCCTGGTGTACTTCTAGGACCAAGCACTGACATTATAATCAACAAACACTTTGTATAGAATGAGCAAATGCAGATGTAAACTGCACACCAAGACACCAAGAGGTGAATGTTGAAAGGCTGTGAACAGACACCCTTGTAAGGGGAAGTGCAAACAGGAAATAGTGCCATAATGAATTATTTAGCCACAATTATTTATATAAAAACTTCAAAGAAGCACAATTTAATTCAAAAACCTCAAATTGACCAAACCAGTGGAAACCACTTCATTGCCAGCAGCATTTTTTTTTATCAAACCTTTGGAAATGTGACTTTTTATTTCTTTTAAAATGTCACCTAGTTGGATCCAGTAACTCAGCCATGGAAAATTTATCTGAAGAAAGCATAATAAAAAATGTTTATTTCACTAGCATTATGTAGTCAAAACAATGAGTAACGTAAGTGCATGGGAACTCATGGTAATGGTGGCAGCAAGCACAGGACCCATGCCAACTCAGTTAAACAAGGGCTCAGAGGGGAGGAGAAATATGGGTGGTGGGCCGGCCCTTGACTGAGAACTATTGGAGAGTGGTTGCTGCTGGGAGAGGGAGAGTAAGCCTTATGATCTCTAGATGGGCTGACTAGACTCTAGTGGAAGAATTTGCACCGAAGGACATCTGAGCACAAATGCTTGACTAGATAGGACTTAACATGTATGGCAGAATGCATAAGGTTTGGTGGGGGAACGGGAGGGCATGGATGGGGGAGGGGGTCTAAATTTGATTAAGAATAATTGTATAAAATTACAAAGCTCAATGAAATTTTTGAAAAAAAATAAAAAGAGACAGAGGGAAGAAGGGATGGGCTCGTTATACAGAGCCAAGACCTTAGGAAAGGGATTAAATCTCTAGCAAGAAAACAGGATGACTGAGGAGTACTAAAGACAGCACACTTCCTGCTTCTTCTTGGTCTGAGATCTAGCAGGATTTTTCTTACCTCAGTGGGGTTCATTTTCTGGCTGACAGGTCCAGGCTAGTTAAGATCAAGACCAGACCTGAGCTGTGGCCTAGGAACTCTCTTCTTTAAATTGACAATCTAAAATTAGGAGGGAGGGGAACCTGTCCATACCAGTAAAAACTTTTAAAAGACCCAAGGCCTCCTGGGGCTTTGGATTTTGTGGTTTCTGAGTCTCCTTTCCACTTGTGAAGAGCTTTTCTCTGTGTGAACATGTGTATGGCTGTGATTATTTCTCAACAAAGTCTCTTTGCCTAGTACTCTCCGTTGAGCCTGAGATTTTTCCTGCTGTTTAGCTCTTTAATTGGCATAGAAAATGAACCCAACCATAGCCTCCAGACAACATATAACACTTTGTCAGAATATCATAAACAAAGGGTCCTACGTGTCTCATCTACGAAGTCCACCTCAGCTCTGCAGTGGAGAAGATAAGCTGAGTTAACCTGCCTTACCTGCTTCATGAAGCCATATTGCCTGAAGCCTGTACCACGAGCCTGCTGAGAGCTCAGGCTTTGAGGAAGGAGGAAAGCCTCACACAGTTGGGTGAGCGCAAACAGGCAATGGTCTCCTTGAACTGCTCTTCATCTCTTATCATCCGTCTCACCATCCAGAGCATCATGGGAGATGAGGCCTTTCTTCTCTTGTGTACTAGGATTCCTTGATACCCAAAGTTGTATCCATTGAACAGTAGGACCTATATCAATCCAAAACTTGTTCAAATGAAGCCTTGGATCAGAGCCCAACTGCTTAGTCAGAGCCTGCATGGTCTCCCATTCTCCAAGTGATCTTGGTACCTACCGCATCTGAGAAGGCTGCTTCTATTTGCATCTGGATAGCCACTTGCTCCAGACCTGTTTCTGGGCACATTTTTTTCTCCACTTCCAAGTATTTGACTAGAATCTTGTTGTTGTTTTTTATGGTGAAGCTACATTCTGAGTCACCTCAAGAAAAGTCTGTCCACTGTCACCTGCCCTCAGATTTCCAGGACAAGAGATTGCTGTGTGAGGTTTCAGGAAGACATAATAATTGTGTGCCAGGTGTTGCTATATTTAAGCCTCCTTGCAGCTGATGATGGAGATGCAGATTTTACAGTGCATATAGGAGGAAGCCAGACCTTACAAAGGTTCAGTGTCCTGAGCAAGGTCACATAGGTACTAAGTATCCGAGTTGGGATGGGAGCATCGACTAGCCTGAGTCCACAGACTGCCACAGTTGCCTGTCTCCCAACACCGAGATTGGAGCTTGTCTCCCTCCATGCAATGTCCCCACTGCCTTTTGCACTGACTTACTGTTGCCAGTCTGCAGCAGCACTCATTTATTACCTCACAGGTCTCTGGGTCAACAATGCAAGGCTGATCTCTCTGCTTGTGTCTCAGAGGCCAAATCAAGGTCTTTGCAGACCTAGACTTACTGGAGAGAAATCTACTGAAGGCTTAGGTTAATGACAGAATGAAGTCTGGTGGGTTGTAGAACAGAAGTCTCTATTTTCTTGCTAGATATTTGTTATGAGTCATATTCAGCTTCTAGAGTCCTCCACATGCCCTGGTTTGCGGCCCCCTTCATCTTAAAAGTCAGCAGCAGTAGGTCAAATCTTTTTCATGCTCTACCTCCTTCTAACGCTCTCACCCAATGCCAGGTGAATCAAGTGCTCAGCACTTAAGAGCTCATGGAATTAGATTGCCCACCACCCACTTGGAATCAATTCCTTACCATAATGCCTTTAACCTTAACTCCAGCTGCAAAGTCCCTAGTGCCATGCTACATAGCATATTCTCTTGGGTTCTGATTTCAAGCATGGACACCTTCGGGCAACCTTACTGCCTTTCATGCTTAAGTCCACACAACTCAGCTGCCCCATACTCTTTCTCTACTTTTCCTTATCATTAATATTTTCTCTTGTCTCTGTAGTCATTTAACATTTTATCCAGCTATCTGACCAATATTCTCCTCTGTCTCTTCCCTGACATCACCCTAGAATATATTAGTGACACTCTGATGACCTTCTGCCAAGCATTTTCACCACCGATCTACTTTTCATGGTCCCTGTTTGCTGAGCTGTTGCCAACAGGGAACCTGCAGTAAAAGGTGGAAAGTTGTCCCTAGATACGTAAGCTCAATTTTTATTGCAGATTTTCTCACTTCTATTTGATAGTTTATGTACACAAAAATGTATTAAAATCAGATTTGGGAAGCATGAACAATACTTGGTAACAGAAGACATGATTTTACAACATCTGTCAAAATATGTCAGTAAACTGATTTTTAAAAAAGTTGAGGAGAAACAATTTCATAGCCTCAAATGTCAGACTTCAGTAGAAAGAAATGATTTTGGAACGCAACTTGTTAGCTATCCTGTGGGATGATGGGGATTGATTTTGGCATCTGCATTTGAAATCCCTTGCTGCTTTTAAAAACATATTAAACAGGAGATCAGTACTAAATTCAGTTACATCAATGTGATTTTAGGGAGAGGGACTGTGATTTACATGCTATATAAAACCCATTTTCTCCATTAGAGATGGAGGAATGAGCCATCTCGGCAATGAAGTCATACAGGGTACTAGTTACAGAGGAGCCACGGAGATGCTGCTGCACATAATGAAGACTAGGGTGATGCTCAGTTTTCTCTGTGGGCTGCTTCATACATCGATTTATCTGCAACCGCTGTAAATGGCAGGCATGTATCTGTGGCTTGTGGTCTGCCACAGAACTGCAAGCTGTGCTCCTCTGTCTTGTACAAGGGAGATAGGACCCTTTGAAAACGAGGTTCTGTGTGAATGAATTATAAAATAAAATAATTTTAAAATATTTAAACTGATTTTTCTTCCCTGAATCTAACCATATAGCCTAAATAATTTGTAAACTTTAAGTTCATAAAATGGAATTCTTGGTAAAAATTCACTGGTGCGGTGATCCCCCTGATTCAGTGACTTGGGAGTCATGGCTAAGTACCAAATGTTTAAGCAAGTGCAAAAGGAGAAATGGGAGGGAAAAGAGAAAAGCAGGGCTGTAGCATTCAAAACTTCTTTGCTGTTTACTCCCTTCATTCCCAACACAGTTTTAGTGCCTCATATTCAAGGTCTAATTTTATCTTTCACTAAGAATTCATATTTGCTCAAACTGGGGTGTACCCCAGCTGGTAGAGTGTTTACCTAGCCCTGGGTTTGTTCTCCTGTGCCACATAAAACCGGGCATCGTGGCACACTGCTGTGATCTCAGAGGCGAGAGAATCAGAAGTTCAAGGTCCACTCCCCACTATATAGCACGTCCAACACCAGTCTGGGATCACATGCACATATGCAACCCTGTCTAAAAGACAAAAAGAAAGGAAATAAAAAGAGGAGTTCATAGTTGCTGGGAGGTTTTAAAACTCTAAAAGTCCTTCAAGGACTTAAATGGAAATGCTTTGAAATAGCCAGAGTCAAAATTGGAGCCATGTCCCCCAAATCTGCTAAAATGGGCTCCTATCAAAATGGACAAATTAACAATCCCCCCATTCTCTTTGTATTTCCTACTGCTAAAACCACCAAAGGGGAGAGAGAGAGAGAGAGAGAGAGAGAGAGAGAGAGAGAGAGAGAGAGAGTGCTTTTGTGCTTGGATGTGTGTTCTGTGTATTATACATTATCATCTCATGAAATGGTCATCCTAATCATTTCAAAATGCACATGCTTATAGAAATGTACAACAGTGACAATAATTACAAGTCCCCACTGACAGAGGCATCATTGAAAAGTCATCAGTGTGAAGTACCCCTTCAAGAATTTTAATTTGCAATCAAGACAAGAGCTATTCTAGTCAGCCTCTCAGAAGCTGTTGGAGGGACAGAAGTTCAACACAGACTGGAAAAGCAACATAATAATGGTGTCTGGAAGGATATCTGCTAGCCTGGCATGCAGAGCCATTCTAGCAAGTTGTTTAAGTACCAGATTAGACCATACCTGTTGGATGGCTTTCAGGCTGTCTTTCTCAAACAAGCAAATCATTCTCCTTGTTTTATATAACACCAAAGAAATTGAAGTAAACCTTCCTCCTAACAAAACTTTTGTAAATTTTTAAAACATATGTTTTTTTGTATGTGGGGGGTCTTCCTGAATGTGTGTGCACATGTGTGCAGGTTCACAAAGAGGTCAGAAGAGGACATTGGATCCCCTGGAGCTGAAATTACAGGCATTTTAGGTTTCATGGTGTGGGTGCTGGGATCCAAATTCTGATCTTCATGATTAAACAGCAAACCTTCCTAACCTCTGAGCCATCCCTTAAGCCATGTAAGCATTTTTAACTAGTATACAAAATATTGACATTCATTATGATGTTTTAATATATGTGTATTATATTCACATTCTCTTCCCCATTACCCTTCTTTGTAGCCCTTTCCTACTCAGCTGGCTTCCTTCCCCTACTCAAATATCTCCTTTCCACTTTATATGTATATACGAAATCTAGATTCTGCATACAAGAGAATATATGAGATTTTTTTCTTTTTGACAAAACTTACTTTTTAAAAATATTTATTTTTCTTTTTAATTATGTGTATATATGGATGTCTTTGTGTGGGTATATGAACATTTATACCCACATTTGAATGCAGGTACCCACAGAGTCCAGAAGAGATTGTTGCCTCCCTTGAAGCTAGACTTATAGATGGTTGTGAGCCACATAATGTGGGTGTTAGAAAATGAGCTTGAATCCTCTGCAAAAGCAGTTTATGCATTTAAGAACTGAGCCATCTCTCCAGTCTTCAACAAAATGTGCTTTTAACTCTTTTGACATTTATTGAGCACCTGTTTCCTGAGAGCTATATGCTAAAAGATTAGCAATGAAAGGTTATATAATTAATTAATAAGACCAATTGTGACACTCTCAAATGGACACAGAAGCTAGCAACATCTGTCTATGAGTTAGCAATTCCCATCTAGGGATGGAGGATGGACATGGCATGCTCAAGGATTCAAATGGCAAGCTCAAGGAAGGAATGAAACAACGTGTCTTTAGTGCTTTCCCACACCAGCCAGGGTGCTAAAGTACAGTTTAACTCATTGGTGGTCAATTCATTTTCCCATTACATCCTAGAAGCAAACTGTCCCACCAGATCACAGAGTAAGTCACCAGCTGCTGTAATGAACATGTGTGAAACTCACCCTCCTCGTGGATTGTCAAAAGATTCATTTCCAGATTGGCAAAATATGTTCCAACAAAGTATTTTTGTCACCTTCTGTAAATCACTAAGCAACAGAGCTACTGATGTAAAAGTAGGCAGCATGTCTTTTTTCTTTCTCGTGACAAGCAAAGGTCATGTCTCTTTCTCTTTTGCCACTTATGATCATGAGGAATTCAGAACTTTGCTTCACTGAGCAAAGTCCAGTAACAGCATCCATTGTGGATAGAACTTATAGAATGTCTTTGCAATTCTCATCTCCTTTTATCTTTGCCTGTGTGGTAAGTATGATTATGATTCTTACTGTAGAGATGACCAAACTATATCCTTAGGCTATTAACTAGCCAGTAAGTAGGATGCTTGCAGCTCAGTTCTACCTTGATTCTTCTATGTGCTGCACAGTGTCTTCATACATCTATATCACCTCCTCTAAGGCTCAGAGATCATGAAAAGGGTGACAGAAGGAATTTAAGAGCTGGAGGGTGGGAAGGAGTGCTGTGAAAAGCTTTCCTCTAGACATGACATGGATGTTGCATACATGAACTCACAGCAACTACGGCTTCCTACTCAAGACCTGCATAAGACTGGACCCATCAACACTGTATCATGGAGGGAGGGGGAACTTATATGGCCCCAGCTATACCTGAGGGGCAATAGGCAGCTTAGGGTTGCTGGGGGAGGGGTGTCCCTTTCCTCTGTGGTAAACACTGGTAAGTTGTACTTGCTCAAGTAAATAAGCACCCATGCTTATGCAGGCAACTCTAATTGAAAACAACAGACCACAAGTAAATAAAACAGACATGGACATAAGAGGGAAACCTGTTGGGAAGAAGAAGGGGTTCCATATAAGGGGAAGGGATAAGAGAGAACAAGGGGAGAGAACATGAGCCAAGTATATTTATATACAATGAACTTGTTAAAGAATATTTTTTTTCAAAATAAAAATAGAGGTCATTAATAACTCATTTATGATTGAACAATAAAGAATTGAGTTAAGAATAGAATCCAAAGTGCTGACTCCACAGTCTGCCTTCTTAATCCTTGTATTTTCATATGCAGTAGCAAGAAAAAAATGATACAAAGGTCTCAGATTGGCTTAACCTGAAATCTGCTAAGATGTCAAGAAAAGGCCCTCTTTATGGTCATGGTTTCTCCATAAAACAAAGACAACAAAGAGAACCTTCAGTTTCTGGACAGCTCCTTCACTTCTCAGTGCATGTTATAGTTATAAAATAACTTCTTTACGAAGAAATGCTTAGTCTCTGAATGTCCAGTCAAAAATTAAGAAATCAGATGGAAGAACATCCTGTTCTCAGACCTGGAATTTCATCTTCAAACCCTTACAGAGGGAAGTTCTGCAATGAATAGACTCACAGTTAATCAAGAAGCAAAGCACTTGGTTTGGCATAAAAGCACATCAGAAACCAGTCCCACTCTCGAATCTTTACCCTAAGAGTTTTCCAACCATTTATTTATCTCCAAGGCAAATGGATTCACTACCAGGAGTATAGCAAACTTTGTACCTTTCCCACACCGCTGTAGTACAGGCTTTTGGGGGAAAAGCATAGTTCTTTTCCAATTTTCTCCAAAGCCCAAAATCTGGGCACCCTTGGCATAGAGCTTCACATTCTTACCTGGTGTCTCCTGAAGACGCTATGCTATTGGTGCCCTGAGATCCTGCTCTACACAGTCACAGGTCTTAAAAGTAAATACTACTCACCTATTTCAGACAGTGGTAAAAGGAAATGAAAACATACAAAAGAAAGTATATGTTTTGCTTTAGTTTCCAAGTTACTGAGAAGTTATACTTGGTATTATTTACCTGTTTGCAGGACGTTGGCTGGAGCAAAAAGCAAGATTTGAAAACAGACCTAGCCAACATAATATTTTGCTCTAACTTCTAAGTTATTAAGAAAATCAACTTAATAACACTTATCTGTTTACAGGATATTTGGGACAGTCTTTGCCTTTTTCTCAAATTATGTAGAAACTCAAAGAAGTTAATGTTTTATATTTGACCTGCATTACATAAATTAATGGGCTTTCCTTTCAGAATAAGAAATGAGTTCTTTGTCCTAGTTGGGAGGAGTCCAGTATGTTGTAAAAAGTATTTTTCTTGTCCCTCTTTAATTAATTTTAATTTTGTCTGTTACATGGTCTTGGAGATTAATTTTCTAAAAGAGCAGCTTTATATATTATTATGAGTTTCCAAACTCATGTTTCTAGGTGAGCTCTAAAATGAAAAATTGTTTTGATTACAGGCAGACAAATAACTTGTACCTGGCAATTGCTCCTTCTGATTAGATAAATTGCTCTGCAACTTAAACTTGACCCTTTGATTACTCAGCATGAAAACTCTTAAATGCCATTTGGAACAATGTATGCTGTTGACTTTCCATAGTGTTAATAATGATAATTGAATAGATAAATTTAAATCATAAGTTTCACCAATTAATCCAAATGGTGATATATAAGCCTATTTTCCTTCTTTAAAATTGTTATCTTTTAATGAAAATAATTAACAGTGAATAAATGCCCCAAAATGATTGCATCAATAAATAGGAAAGTGAGTTGAACAGACAGTTCTCAAAAGAAATACAAGTGAACAATAAATACGTGAAAAATGGTTAATATTCTTAACTATTAGGGAAATACAAATCAAAACTACATTGAAATTCCATCTCACCCCAGCCAGAATGGCTGTCATTAAGAAAACAAACAACAGGAGTTGGAGAGATGACTCAGCAGCTAAGAGCACTGGCTGCTCTTATAGAGGACCTGGATTTAGTTCCCAGCATCCACATGGCAGCTGCTCAGCAGCTAAGAGCACTGGCTGCTCTTATAGAGGACCTGGGTTTAGTTCCCAGCATCCACATGGCAGCTAACAGCCATCCATAACTCCAGTTCCAGAGGATTCAACTCCATCTTCTGGCCTCAGTGAGCATTGCATACATAGGTGCACTTATATACATGCAAAAGACTCATATACATAAAATAAAAATAGTTCCAGTCTCTGGAGGCAGAAGCAGGCAGATCTCTGTGAGTTCAAGGCCAGCCTGGTCTACATAGTGAGTTCCAGGTTGTGTCCCCAACAGCCTGTTTTCTCCAAGGGGCTGGGTCTGCTGAGGAGACTTGACTATGGAGAGCTAGCCACAGGAGGAGGGTCTTTCTACACCATCTTGGACAGGAGTTGCAAGAACAAATGGCCCGGCATTTATCTACCTGAGGTGAGACTATGGGCCCAATGAAGCATGGGTCAAAAGCTAGCGGTGACTATGGGCAGGCCACAGGAGCGAGCTTTCTACACCATCTTGGACAGGAGTTGCAAGAACGAATGGCCTGGCATTTATCTACCTGAGGTGAGACTATGGGCCCATGAAGCATGGGTCAAAAGCTAGCGGTGACTATGGGCAGGCCACAGGAGCGATCTGGAATGGCAGACTTGTGATCTGTAATGGCAGGCTCTGAGCTGCCGCACAGAGCTGGGCACCCAGTGTTTGTCTCTTTGTGAGTTACTCACCCACCACTTGGTATAAACTATAATAAATTCACATAAAATGTTTTATGTGGTTTATCTGATAGTGCAAAAGACCCTGAGAGAACTCAGGCAACACAAGTCATCTGAGGCTATAGGGAGACCCTTTCTCAAAAAAGATTAAAGAAAAAGAAAACAAACAACAAATGCTGTTGTAGAAGGGAGAGCCTCATATATTGTTGATGGAAATGTACATTAGTGTAGCTATTATGGAAATAAGTATGGAGATTCCCAAAATCTAAAAATAAAACTGTCATATAATTTACAGCTACTAGTTGTATACCTGAAGGAATATAACTAAGCTAGTATATAACAGAGACACCTACACATCGATATTTATTGCCCATTCACAATACCCATCATAAAACCATGCTAGATGTCTATCAACAGATGAATACATAAAAATTTAAATATATCAAGACATGAGAGTAGAAGGGAGACTATCTGGGAAGAGGAAGGGGATAGAAGGAGGGGAAGATAAGAATGTAACTTGAAAAGTTGCAAGATGCCGGAAGATAACAGAAATTGCTCTTGGCAGCAACACCTTGCTGCCAAAGGTAAAAAACCTGAGAACAGCATTACATGGTACAAGGATTGCTTCCCCAAGTGTGGTACATGTAGCACTGCCAATAAAATGAAAGAATTCCAGAAGCATGTGGATGTCTTTTTAATGGTTATCTGACTAGCTGGTGGAGGAAAACAATTTAATTAGTACTATAAGTTTTGTGTCTTAAAATACTTAGGAGAAGTACTGTTTTAGGAAAAATATGAAGTACCATTTTGGTTGCATTGAGGTAGTACAAATATCTAGTGGTGGCATGAGAATAAGTGGGGCAGCTGGTCAACTTTAACCCAGTGGGATGGAACATGGCCTTTGGAATTAATCCTGGCATGGAACAGTGGCATGGCCATTTTATAGTTATCAGTGTCTATAATTGTTAAACACTCCACACAACATTCTGCCGGAGGAAAGTTTTAAATCCATCTGAAGCTTTTAGCATGGTTCTGGCCACCTGAAAATCTCTCGACAAATGACCACTATAGTTAGTCTTCACAAGAAAAATTCTGGTCCCAAGCTAGTGAGACCTGATACAGGTGTTCACACCCAGGCCTGACAATCTGAGTTCAGTTCCTGGATCCCACAAGATAGCAAGAGAGAACCAACTCCAGAGAGTTATCTTCTGACCTCTTCATGTAGACCATGGGCTGTGGTGCATGCACATACACACATACACATACACACACACACACACACACACACACACACACACTTTTTTTAAAAAAAGAAACAGGAATTAGGGGCTAGAGAGATGAACTATTTCTCTGGCCCTTTTTTTATTTTCTCTTTCTGGACATAGGGTCTTATTATATTGGCCTTGAACTCATTCTGTAGCCCAGGCAGACCTTGAACTTGCGATCTTCTTGCCTCAGCATCTAAATAGCTGATCTGGGCCATCAGACCCAGCTCTTTTTAACTTTATATAAGTTAAATATACATGCCTGTTCATTTTTTTCTTCTACAGCTTCAGGTTCCTTTAAAATGGGGAATGTGTTTTACAGCTTTGATACTAGCAAATGTATTAAAAATGGAACATTTTACTTAATTGGCTTTTGATAAAAAAGCTTTGAGATACCTATTAAATTGCTTACAAATTTTTCAAGACTTCACTTATCATGACTTTGGAAGGGAATAAATATCCACAAAACACAAAGCTTTTAAATAAATGTATCTTACATCCTCATGAAGGAAAATTTCCATATAACACATTATCAGAAGTTTTGTAAATATTCTAGAGTTGTTACACCCTCGGTGCATACTGTGTATACCTAATTTCTCCTGAAACCATATTTACTGAGTCATCAAATGTAACTGACTCCAGGGGCTGAAGAGATGTCCCACTGCTTAAGAGCACTAGCTGCTCTTACAGAGGAACCAGGTTTGATTCCCAGCACCCACATGGTGGCTAACTTCATTTACAGGGTTATCTGATGCCCTCTTCTGACCTCCGTGGGCATTACACAACATGAGTGCACTTACATACATGCAGGGAATATACTCATACACAGAAAATAAAAATAATAAATAATTAAATATTTTTTAAAAGTCATGGACTTGGGTTCACGCATTTCTACCTGCTCTGCAAGTTCACAGAGTATGAGGTAAGGTCAAAGCATAACAAAAATATCCTAGATCTTTTCCTGTATCTGTACTTGGCATTCATACTGATCAATAAATATTTGCTTATTAGTTGGTTTTCAAAGCAGTCAGGGATGAATTATTCAGCAAATAATCCCAAATCCCCATAACAGACAAATTCTGTATGTTTTTGCATCTTTTTTCAGAGACACTCCCATCCACCTCAAAATTATATCAAAGCCAAGAAGAACTCTGACTAATAGCTTAGCACTGTAGGACCTTAATAAAGGTTATCTAATCAATTCTTAGGTGATACTTGAACTGTGAATACCCAGCATACTTACCTGCCCCTCGGGATTATAAGAATGGATGGTTACACTCTTTAACATCCTAGTGATGCTTCTGAAATCCATCCTACAATGAGCAAAGGAAATACTTTTAAAGAGAATTGTTTCTTTCCTTTGAAGTCTGACATGCAATGGTGGAAATTTGGAGACAATCAAATACCCATCAAAAAGATCTAGTGACCCATTTCATATACTATGCAATATAGCCTTTACAATAATGAGGCAATTGGTGCATATTGACAGTGTCTGTGATGTGCTGCCCAATCAAAAAGGAGGAACAAGTATGAATAAAATAGAGATTTGAATACAATTCCATCATGTACACATATCTAGTTCACACACTGAAGATTCAAGAAAGGTGCACACCAATATGTGCATACTGGATATCCCTGAGGACTTGGAGTCTAGGAGAGCAAGAGGGCTTCAGTTTTTACTTCACATGTTCCTTTAGTAAATGTTTCCTATAATGAGAATGTTAAGTAGCACTTTCATTTTCATAACTTCTTTAAAAGTCTGTTTTAATAAAGGTCATCTTAGGCTATTATGACCCTATTATTTAGATTTATTGTCACACAACCAGAATTTATTCCCTATAGAGCCTCTTCTTTTATTTATTTGGTTTTCTGTGTTTTCTTCTTTAGAGACTGGAAAAGATTTGCCTTCTCAATGCCATCTCTCTGGGCTCTTTGCTTTCTAGTATGATTGAGAATAAGCACAAGATAATGTGGGCCAAGCACAGAACTTGGTCTGGGCTCTGAAGACAAGGGTTTGATTCTTAGCTCAGTTTGCATGAAATGAAGATCTGCTGGAGTTCCTTGGAGCCCAATGAAGATTATATCAGAACATACGTGGCACGGGACATCACCTGCAGTTGGCAAAAGCAGGAGTATGTAACTGTAGACCTGATCAGCTGCTTCCTGACTACTCCCACCTCTGCCCTGTTGTTTGCTATGTCTTCTACTTTATTTTCTTCCCTGAAGAACAACTGGTGCTTGCTTCTAGTTTTGATGCTTAATATCCTCAATCTGTGCATGACTTTTCTTATGAAATCAACTCATGGACACACTCCAGGAAACATTTCACCTTCCCACAATTCTTAGTGACTTACTAGTAAGAAACCACAAGAACTTAAAGAATAAGACTTTGTTTAAATGAGTTTCACATTTTCTAACACCATATACTAGACACCAATATATTCATAATGACAAAATGTAGATACTAATAATACCAAAACCATAGGTTTCTCTAAAACATTTAACATCATGGCTGTCATATAAATGCTCAATAGATGCTTAATAAATGTTCATTTACATTGCTGTTGCTGCTGTCACTAACTCCATGGTAATTAACTTAATGATTTCAAGGAAATGAATATCTATTTAGCCAAGTGGGCATATTTCACTCATGCCTCAAATTCTATGTAAACTCAAGGAGTAAGACCATCTTATGGTCTGATTGTCTGGTAAGAAATGGCACAATTGATGGTTGGTTAGTTAGTTAATTAGCTATTAGTTAGTTGTTAGTTAACAACAGAGACTTACTATGTAGTCTAATCTGTCATTGAAATTGAGATGTTCTAGCCTCCATCTTCTAAGTGCTGGGATTACAGGTGTATGTCACCATGCCTGGCACAATTGATGGTCTTTTTTATTTTTTATTTTTATTTTTTTAATATTTTATTTATTATTTTTGTTTTATGTGTATTAGTGTATTGCCTGCATGTATGTGAGTGCACCCATATTGTGCAATGCTGTGGAAGTCAGAAGAGGGCTTCTGATTCCCCTGGAACTGAAGTTAAGGATGTGAGTTCTGGGAATCGAACCCAGGTCCTCTGCAAGAGCAGTCAGTGCTCTTAACCAGTGAGCCATCTCTCCAGCCCCCACAACTGATGGTCTTAATATCTCTGTTAAAAATAAAATTTCTGGCACATGCTCAGGCAACAATGGGGAAAATAACAATACTTCTTATTCAGAAGCAATTTGAGGTAAATAATTGTGGACTTCAATGAAGGTTGTGATAACATCAGTGAATGCAAACACAATTTAGCTACTTTGCTTAATTACCAGCTAGCTCATCAGGGAAGTGAGGAAAAACTTATTCTGCTCAGTACTTTCCAAGTCTTGGTCCAGTGGGAAAGATTTGATGAAGCACATAAGCGTGTGTTTCTAGCAAAAGTTTTAGACAAGGGATTTAATAATGAACATTTTCCAAACTATCAAATGACTCAGTCCATCTCTGTTAATGCAGAGAGCCTGGGATGAACTTTGAAGATGTCAGAAGAGACATGTTGACATATTTTAGTCACAGATCCCCTGTGAAATTAGCAAACAGTGTGCTCAGTGATACTCTAAACATACCACACCACGATCTGATTAATGAAACATGTCAGCTCAGCTCTCAACACTTAACATCTATTATGCTCAATGACATTGCCTTAGATCTAAAAATAACAGGTGTTTCAGCAATGAAAAGTTTAGACAAAAAGTGTAAAGTAAGGGCTTTCACATACTTTTCTTCAAATTTTTACAGCAACACAGTTTTGACAGAGGGCCTTCTGACTGCTCAATTTGACGGCCATAAAAACTTATCAAAGCTGAGGTATAGGATTTCCCAGGGGACAACACAATGAAATAAATGCATTCATGAATATGTATGATTGGAGGAAGCCATCTGTTCTCTCCCAACCCCTTTTCTTATAACAACTCACAACTACTGAGCCCCATACCCCATGCCTACCCCACTCACCAGAAAAGTAAGTCTGCATTGGGTACTTCAAAAATCAGAAGTGTTTCACCTTGGCCAAGAAATCTACTTTTAGTAGAAATGCTTTTACAATCACATTAAAGACTATAAATAAATAAAAGAATGCTTTTGCAAATAAATATTCAGTGGCAAGATTCTATGCTGTGCTTCTATCCCTTGGAGATGATGTTCTCTACACTTTGCCTAAATTGAACTGCACATGAACTTAAAGATCTTGTAGCACAAGTATGAGAACAGGTGAACCTTCCATTAAAGCAGAGAGGTCATGTGTCATCATTCAGGTAGTCTACCCCAGTTGCTATATGTATATTCAGTGTCAAAAACTACTAAGCATTTCCCTGATCCCATTAGAATTCATTCCCTATCACTAATTCTGAAGAAAAAAAAAAGCCAGTCTTATGGTTCAAAGGTGACCAAAAGGACATTTTTTAGAGATCAGGAAATTTAGTTGACGAAGATCAAGAAATGAATTTATTGGAAAAGTTTGTTGCAATGTGACTAATACTTTTGGTCAACTGAATCATATTTAAACTGCATAAGGAACATTTGTGCATTATTTATAGGATTCTTCTGGTAAATCCTTCTGTAAAGTGCATGCCCATGAAAAAAGAATAATCGCTCTTAATTCATTTGTTTTGCCATTTCAACTTAGTGAATATCTTGCCATCTGAAAGAAAGAAACACTTCTAGCAAGTCTTTGTTTCAGGAAAAATATTATTTAACTTTAAACTCTTCAACAAAACAGGAATTGGAAAATTTTAACATGATAGTCACAAGAGGAGCCCCTATGTTTTATTAACATTTCTCAAATTACTCTGTATGAAGAAATATACAGAGTGTAATAAACTATTTGTTTTCAGAGTTTCCACTGAAAAATCATAGTACAATTCTGTGAAATTCTAAAGGCAGGAAAACAGATTAGGAGGAGCATGAGTTTCTTGGAATGAGACCAGAGAGGCTTAAATACCTCTTTTGTTCATTATTAACAGAGTGACCTAACTTGATCCACCCACTATGTAACACTCCAGAGCTCTATATGATACATTGGAACTGCAATTCTGACATCATGATACTTATAAGGATGTTCTGATAAGGTACTAGTAAGTGCAAAGCATCCTACTGACAGAAGAGGATGTTATAAAATAAAACTGAAAGATGAGTATCCAAGTTTACTTCTATGTTACTGTGATAAACACTATAACCAAAAGCAACGTGGGGGAGGAAAGGGTTTATTTGGCTTACAGTTTACAGTACATCATTGATAGAAGCCAAGGCAGGAAACTGAAGGAGAGACCATGGAGTAATGCTGCTCACTGGCTTGGTTTTCCAGCTTTCTCAGCCAACTCTCATATAGCCCAGGCCCACATGCCCAGGGATAGCATCACCCACAGTGATCTGAGCCCTCCTATGTAGTTAACAATAAAAAAAAAATATGCCCCACAGACATGCCCACAGGTCAGTCTGACAGAGGAACTTCCTCATGCCAGGTGTGTCAAGTAAACAATTAAAATTAGTCATGACAACATTTTGAAGTGAACATTTATAAATTACATTCATTATAAAAAGAATACAGCCAGGCATGGTGGCGCACACCTTTAATCCCAGCACTCGGGAGGCAGAGGTAGGCGGATCTCTGTGAGTTTGAGGCCAGCCTGGTCTACAGAATGAGTTCCAGGCAGCTGGAGCTACAGGGAGACCCTGTCTCAAAAAGACAAAAAACAAACAAACAAACAAACAATATACATTTGTTCCTCAGTAACATCGTACCATTAAGTGCCGTTATCTTTCTTAGTCCCTTATATATACTAAAACAAATTTACTGTCTTTGATGTCTATACCTTGCTACTGTAAGATGTTGAAATGAAACTATTAGGATTCTGCCCTACATAGGCATCTTAAGAATGTTCCAGAACAATAGTATCCAAAAGGGATGCTATTAAAGGATAAATGAGCTCTGGGACCTTTGTGCAGAAGTTATTTCACATGACTACGCTTGGTTGAGGTTTGGGGTAGCATTGTATAGAAGGCCTCTTTGGGCTCTAAGGCTCTGTGATTCTCAGAGTGAAGCATGGTTGAACCAACGCTGGTCTGGGACCTGCCAGCTGGCTATATGGGTTTAGATGAAGCAACTTACAAAACTTCTATGGGCATTAGTTCCTCTGTCTGTAAAGTGTGAGGGTCTGTGGTCCCTTCCATTTCTGATACTGTATGATGCCCTAACAGGGTACTAAAATAATTGAGAAGCCATGGGAATGAAGTAGCCTTGGATTCTTACATGAGAATCTACAACTCAACACCTTGTAAAGGCAAAACTGAATTAAAGCTTGTGGATCAGAAACTCCAAAGGAACCTTTAACTAGGAAATTCTTATGGGAATGATCCAAATATGGCTACTGCTCTACTTTAAGCAACCAGACATTTTGTTTGCCTTGCTTTTATATTCTCTCTATAAAACCTTTCTCTCCCCTGGTTCCTCCAGAACAGCCAAGAAATGCTTGCACTCTGAAGATGCCTGATGCAAGAATGCCTGATTCTGTCTGCTAAAATAAGCTCTTTAAAATTTTAATGTGTCTTTAATTTATCTTTTTAATGACAGCTAAAGCAGAAGACAAACTGCCTGGTGCCATGATGTCATTTAAAGGCTCCAAGATGCTTAGCCAAAGCCTCTACAATTACAAACAAAAAGTCAGCTGGATATTATGGTGCAAGCCTGTAATTCCAGCACTCAAAGGGCCAAGGCAGAGCATTGCCATGAATTTGAGGCTAGCCTAGGCTACATAGTGAGTATCAGGACAGCCAGCAATGATTGCCTAGCAATGCACTGTCTCAAATATATACCTCTCTATATATTTATATATACATATATGCATATATATTAATCACAGCTGCTTTGGCAGGATTCAGGCAGGCTATAGAAAAAAACACGGGAAGTATACTTCTCACTGGATAAATCAGACTTCTGGAGAAAGCTTGCAATGAATTATAGTTCTTTAAAAATGTATAGTGTCAGGGCTGGAGAGATGGCTCAGTGGTTAAGAACACTAGTTGTTCTTGCAGAAGACCAGGGTTCGTATCCCAGCACCCACATGGCAGCTAACAACCATCTGTAACTCCAGTTCCAGGGGATCTGACAGTCTCTTCTGTCCTCCACAGGCATTGCACGACACGGGTGCACTTACCTAAATGCACGCAATCCATACACACACATAAAATAAAATAATAAATAAAATATTTTTTAATTTAAAAAATGTATAGTATCATGGTTCTGTTTTTAACTGTAAAAAGTCAGTGGAAAATACACTATATAATTGGAGTTCTTGTCAATGACATCCACAAAGATCTCCATCACTTAAACACCACAAAAGCATTTTCCAAACACATCAAAGTTGTAAATGTTAAAGCTTTTTCTCAAGGGAGACAATGAAAGCTCATTTTGATAGGAAATACCAAATTTTGACAGCTTAATGATTTGTTTCAATTGTGAAAATCCTTCTAAATTATATTAGATTGGTTTCTGGAATGTACATTTTAGCATTCTGTCAGGTCTTACACAAATCAATGTGACACTAGGATTCATGACAAAGGGATAAACGACCATTCTATCAAGTGTGACTGGAGTGATGAAGGGATGCTGACAAGCACAAGCACCGACCACTGATCTCTACTGCCTGCCCTGACTGTACAACACACAAGAATCGCTAGGAAACACAACATTTGAAAAATAATTTTCAGAAGATGCAAGTATTGGATAAAGTCAGTGTTATTCTTTCATATTGGCTAGTAGCTGTTTAGTTGGAAAATTAAAAGCCTAATAAAGTAATAGCTCAGTCAATAAAACACTCTTAGTGAAGGAACACAAAATATAATTTGAAACTCACCACTGTAACTCAGTCTGGATTCTCTCAGAAATTGCCCAATTGCATATATATCATTCTAAACCCAGCAATAAAACAAAGCAGAAAGAGATATCCAGAAAAAAAGGAATCATTTCTACTTATGAGATCAACTATATTAATGCACAAGTTACAAATTTTAAAATTCATCCATTTGAAGTAGATAATTCAATGACTTTGAGGAAGTCTACAGGGCTGTAGAAGCATCATTATAATCTAGTTTCAGAGAATTTTCATCACCCCAAAATGGCCCTTCATGGTTGTTTGTGGTTAATCCACACTTAACACTACTCAAGACTAATGTGCCTTTTATGCATTCTCCTAAATAGAATTACATAATAGTCAGTCACTGTTGGGTACTTCCATGTGGTTTAATACATTTTAGGTCAATCCATGCTGCAGCATCTATTGGTATTCAATTCTTCTTTACAGCTATGCAGTATTCTGTTGCACAGACAGAGCAAATGTCCTTTGTCACCTGTTTGTATGTATCGTGTTTGTTTCCACATCTTGCTTACTATGAATATTTGTCATGAACATGCATGCTTGGGTCTTGATTTGGATAGATTTTCATTTTTCTTTGTCATATACATGAGAGTCATAGTCTGTTTTCTCTGGCTGTAACTGAATACTTTGACTGAATCATTTATAATGAACAGATAGTTCTTTGCACACAGTTCTGGAAGCTGGGAAGACCAAGACTGAGGGGCCAGCATCTGATGAGTGTCTTCTTGCTGCATCATCCTAGTTAGAAAGGCAAAAAAGATGGGGTTGGGGTAAGAAAGAAAGGGGCAGAATCATGCCTTTGTGTAACACCCACTCCCATGATCACAGCATTATCTGCTCAGAAGGACTCTTTCCTCTTTACTAGACTTTTAAAGGGTCCAGCTCTTAAGATTGTTACTAAGGCAAATAAATTCCCAGATGAATTTGGGAAAGGACAAGCATCCAAACCATATCAGTGAGGACTTGCCATATCAACTGGTAATTGCATGTCTAACTTTGAAAGAAGGTGTCCAACTGTTTTCTGGAGTGGCTACAGCCATTTACATTCCAGGAATACAAAGGAATCCAATTTCTCCAAATTCTCCCAACACTTTACTGTCCTTTAGTTTCCTTTGATACTCCCCACAACTTTACTTGTTATTTTTCAAAACAATTAAATTTTGTCTAACGTTTTCATTATTTCATTCTTCTGTTTTGACATTTATTTGTGTGTGTTTTTGTGTGTGCACACGCATGCACACACACCACAGAACATGTGTGGAGGTCAGAGGAAAATTTGAAGGAACTGACTCTCTTCCTTCACTATGTGGGTCCCAGAGATTGAACTCACTATGTCATCTGTCGAAAATTAAGTCATGGGGAATTCAGGATCAAACCCACTACATATCACATGCTAGGCAAGCACTCTACCCTTTGACATTTAGTTCTGATTGATTCTCCCCATGACACACTCCCTTCTCTCCCCATCTCTATGCCCATCCTCCTTACTTATACCCTTCTGACCCCAACTTCCCCCTTTCTACTTCCATGTCACATGTGTTCTATTTCAGACTCTTTTTACCTCTTGTGGGTCCCTTTCTATTTAATACACTCTCTTCTCACATAAACACACATATACAAAAACAAGAAGTCAGAGACTGAAGAGATGGCTCAACAGTTAAGAGCACTGGCTGCTCTTGCAGAAGACCTGAGTTCAGTTCCCAGCACCCACACGGCAGCTAACAGCTATATGTATCTCCAGTTCTACCCACATGACAGCTAACAGCCATCTGTAACTCTAGTTCCAGTGAGTCTGACACCCACTTCTGAATTCCATGGGCATTGCACAATATAGGCACAATTACATGCGTGCAAGTAATATACTCATATACATAAAATAAAATAAAAATAATACAAATAAAATACTTTTTAATTAGAAGCCAATATCTGCATATGGGAGAGATGCATTATTTGTCTTTCTGAGCCTGGGTTGCCTCACATAATATAACATTTTCCATTTCCATTCATTTTCCTGAAAATTTTCTTTGTCTCTGTAGCTGAATAAATTGCCATTGTGTATATGTAATGCACTTTTCTTATCCATGCATCTTCTGATGAACTTCTACACTGATTCCTCCCTTTACTATTGTGACTAATACAGTAATAGGCATAGATATGTAAGTATGTCTGTGATAGGATGTATAGTACTTTGGGTATATGCCTGGGAGTGGTATAGATAGGTCATGTGGTAGTTCCATTTCATTTTGGAAGATTATCCAAACTGATTTCCAAAATTACATCAGTTTTCACACTCACCAGCAGTGCATAAGAGGTTTCTTTACCCACATCCTCACCAGCATTTATTGTCATTTGCTTTCTTAATGTCATTCCAGTGAATTGGAGGTAAACTTTCATGGGGTCATCATTTGTTTTTCCCCCAATCACTAATGATGCTGAAAAACTTTCATATGGTTATTACCCATTTAGATCTCCTCATTAATGAAATTTCTAGTCAAATCTTGTGTCCACTTTTATTTAGGTCATTTATTTTATCAAACCACAAGAGTTCTTCCCATATTAAGAATATGAGTTCATCCTGAATTGCCTTTGCAAATATTTGCTTCTAAACTGTATCATATTACTGTTTTTTTGAATTGTACCCTTTGAAACACAAAGGCTTTTTATTTTAATAGTTTATCAATTTCTTGTATGGTGTGTACTTTTGATGTCATATCTAAGTCATTTCTGCCTAACCCAAAGTCATAAACATTTGCTTCTAAAAGTTTAAATTTTTGGTATTACATGTAGACCTTATGAATTTTTATTTAATTTTTGGCTATCATATAAGGTATCTAAATCTGTCTCTTTGCACATGAATGCCAAATTAACGTAAAAATATTTGTTAGGAAAATAACCCTTTCCAAGTTAAATTTCCTTTATATCCTGACAATGGAAGGCAATATTTTATGGCCATGAGGCAGAAAGCCAGATGCTGTTGAAAATCAATTGACTATTACTACAAGACCACTTACATTTTGTAATGAAATACACAGTGGTGTTTAAGAACCTGAGCTGTGAATCTGAACAGCATTGGACACATGCTTTTTTCTGCCCTTTATTAGCTGTACAGCCTAGAATTTGTTACAGAACTTTGCTGTATAGCATGTCCCTCATGCACAAAAGGAGAAAAATGATTCCTAACTACAAGGCTGCTTTGAAGATTAAATAACATAAGAAGTGAAAAGTATGTAAAAGAACCTGGCACACAATAGAAATGATCAGTAGCTGAGAGCTGTCATTCTTACCTCCTACACCATGAAGGGGTAATGATTGAAAATCCAGCTTGGCTTATCTTATTTTCAAGTGCAAATTTGTGTCAAACAGCCAAAAGGCAGGGGATGGACTACAGTGAGGATGGCAAGCAGATTCTGCTCTGGCCCTGGTCATCCATCCTTGTCCATCCTTTACTCTCATTGTTTTGATTTCTTTGCCTTAGTTTTGTTGAGGTGAAAATGCGCCTTTTTAGAATACCTCTCCAGCCTCCCTTGCAGCTAGGTCCTGCCTTGTGATTCAATTTTAGCCAATGAGAAACAGCAGAATAGATTATGTAGGGATTTAGGGATAGTTTTTGAGTTCCTGATAAAGAGAAGATAAACTTAGCTGGTGAGAATTATTTGCACTTCAACCATTTTTTTTTTTCCTGGATGAAACATAACCACTGTGCCTGTGTGGGAACAATTTTCCACAAGGTAGAAAGCTGGGTGTTAAGGGTGGTGGTGCTGAAAGTCAGAAGTTGACCCCAGTAACTGGATAAAAGCTGGAGTGGCACCTCCCAACATGTTATGTCACTTTGTTGTACATGTAATTCACACTATAGGCTGAGCATCCCTCAGCTAAGATTTTTGGTATCAGAAGTATTTGTTTGAGATTTCAGATTTCTTTCTTTAATTTTGAATATTTTCATATACATAGTGATTGATTTGGGGAATGGAACACAAGTCCAAACATGGCATTTATTTGTGTTTCATATATATTTTATATATTTATCCTAAAGTAAATTTATATTTTGGATGCTTACATGTTGACTGTAATCATCACAATGGGTAAAATGTATGGCTTTTTCACTGTGTCATCATGATGGCACTCAGAAAGTTTCATATTTTGGAGTTTATTGAATGTTTAGATTTTGGAGGAGGAATGCTTAACCTGCACTGACTGAGTACTTATTTAAGGGTAAAATATTTTATGTACACATTCTCTGAACACCAGAAAATGATTTGCATGATATATTTTATTATACTTACTTTACAAGTGAGTAAGCTGAGAATCAAATTAGTTAAAGTAAACTGTCTGAAAACAAGCAGTGGTCAAGAAGCAGACAGGCTCAAACACAGATGCACCTAACTCATGGGTGCCTCTGTCACTGCAGAACTATTTATTAAATAGCAAATGACTTTAAGGCAGGAACAAAGTTGCAGTCTCTTTTGTGTTGTGTTGTGTGTGTGTGTGTGTGTGTGTGTGTGTGTGCATATACATTCAAATTCCTTTTTAATTTTTTTTCAAAATGTAGTGTGATGTTTTGATCTTTTGTCTTGCAAAGCTTAGAGCTAAGCCATTTCAAGGTAATATCTTTCTTTGGGGAAATTACCACATAGCACAAAATAAAGTTTTGGGTAATTGTTTTTACTCAAAATGGTCAAGTAATTGACTGATGGTTACTGTGCAGGCTAATGGTTAGTTACCAAGCAAGTTAAAGCTTTTAGTAATTCATAGCATACCTGTAGGTGGAAAATAATCATGTTTCCTCTTCTCTCCAAGTCAACTGGTTTCCCTTTGCTTTCACAGAATTTAATTTCTCCCTCCAAACTGCTAGATTACAAAAGATTCTAAATAAACATGTCTTCCACACATGGTAAAATAGCTTAAAGAAAGATGAACTGGCAGTCAGAAAGACTTTGATGTTCTTTCATTTTTGTTTGCTTTTTAAGAACAATTTCACCTTGAGCACCATTTCTCCTGAAAACATCCTGGGATTGATAAATTCCTCATGAGAAACCTTCCAAGGTTGGAAATAACACATACCAGAAGTCCCTAACTCACATTAACATACTGAAGTTTGGGGGGGGGCGTGGCCAAAACATCTCTTTAACTTTGATTAACCCAATGTTTCCCAAGCTTATTTAAGCCAAAAGTTCTCATCTTTGTAGGACACACTGATATTCTTGGAACATAGTACATAAATTGCTGTCTTAAGAGAATTTAAAGAACACATAGTCAGTAAACTTTCAAAGCTGACCTGAGACCTCTTTTGCTGAGCTCTAGGAGTCAACAATGTTTTTTACATTAATAAATAGTTGTGTAAACAAAACATTAAAAACACAATTTTTTTGCAACAGAGAATTATGTAACTCAGAGGCATAAACCATTTTTTCTTTGACTCTCTATAAGTAACATTTACCTGACCCTGCCTCAGGACATTAGCGTTTTAAAAATCAGATCTACTAGCTAGGCACTATTTATCTCTCCTCTTTATCTTCCTGCCTCATCCTCCCTCCCTGCCCTCCCAATTTAGAGTGTCTTCATTTTCCCCATTTCTCCCTTGATAATTTCTGTCTGGTATGGTCCCACCTCTTTTGAGCTCCTTCTTCCTCTTTACCAGAAGGAATGGTATTAGTCCATAAACCTACTGAAAAATTACACATAACAATATCTCTACATGAGTCCATGAGTATAACTGAAGACTACATAACAAGAAACAGTGCCAGACAGGAGAAATCTTCCTTTGAATTGTTGGCCAGGGTAGTCCAAGAGACTCTCAAAATTACACAGGCTATTGCCATAGTTCTTGATTGCCTCCCAGAACTTGATGGTAAGACACTATTGCTGAAGATAAGACATACTTTGGACACAGGATTTAGAGCAATGGAGCAGAAACTGACCTGGAAACCACCTCCCCTGAAGGATAGCTCTCTTAGCTTTGGAGACCACCACACAAGCCACTAACAGAGAATATCAATCAATGGTTCAACCCCAACTTCAAGGCCTAAAAACCACATCAATGACAGGCACAGAAAATGGCATTGGTGAAGTAGTGGCACTTTTATCTTGGGAGTAATCAACAGCTACCTAACTGGACTAAAAGCCCACTAAATGGGAGGAAATTCATGTGTGGTACTGTAAACCTAGCCAAAATACACATAGCTGGAGAGGTCATAGATCTTAGAAAAAATTCCAAGGCTGTCACATTCCTAGACAAACATGTATGAATACTTAAATCTACACCCATCACAGAAGCTTCTTTTTCAAGAGACAGAGATAGTTAGAGTTCCACAACTGGTCACACACAGAGATTGTCTGTGAATTGCCAAAGCCTAAGTGGCACATCTAGGATGCAACTTCCACACCTGAGTCATGTAACATAGAACAAGGGATGAAGAGAACACTAATGCATCTTTCAGTTCTCATCAATGAAGCCCCATCATGCAACAGAGGGCAGGAATGAAAAAAGTCACAAATGGACAGAATGCAGAGAATAAATCTCCAGAGTGTTAGACAGGACTAACACTATCTATATCAAAATTCACCCACCCAGGGCTCAGGGATCATTGTAGAACAGGGGGTGGAAAGATTGTAAGAGCCAGGGAAGAGATGCATGACTATATGGAAATAGTCCTACAGGCTCCTGGGACTCTTCTCATACAAACCCACAGCAACAATACCAGCATAAACAAGACCCATTCAAACTTAAGCAGAAAAACACGCAGCACAGAACTGTAGAAATGAACAGCAGGCCCCAATCTTAGCCGAAGAATTATTGGCAGCTGATTACTGCTGGGTGAGAATGCGTTTATCTTAGCGGGACTCTAATTAGACTGACTAGTGGATGAAATTGCACTGAGGGACATCTGGGGACACTAACTTTACATGATAGGCCTTAACAGAAATGAGAGAAGGTATGAACTCCAGTGGGACAGGGGGACTAGGGGAAGGTGCCAAAGGGGAAAGGGGTTATTATAAAGATGATTTTCTGTGTGAAATACACAAAAATTCAGTAATTTTTTAATTAAAAAGTAAAATAAAAGTAAAATCTATGCATTCTGAGCATATGAACTATGGTTGAAAGAAAAAAGCATGGTGGGGAGATAGTAACAGGAGACAGAAAGGACAGGTCTGTTTTCTAAAGAGCAGTGAACTGATGAAACCCAAAAATCTATCAGGGCTGTGCAGAATGAGTTTCTACTATATTCCTTAGGATAGCCTACAAAGACTCTCTCAAGAGAGAGAATATGTCTAGAATACCTTCACCTGCCCTCTGATGTGTCTGAATCTTTTCAGTACTTTGGTCCCTTGTCTCTAAATATACTCGGTCAATATCTCTCCCAATCTCCGGTGCTCATACCAGCTATAATCCTACTTAGTCTCCCAGAGGCCAGGTTGATCAGGCCTTCCTCTATGTCTTCTTCAGCAAAAAAACACATTCCAAGTAACTACACAACAAATTTCACAGGTCATCTTTCTAAGAGGAAGAAATTTATGGGAAGACAGGGCAAACTTTCCCTTTCAATTCTCTAGGGCAGCTAGGGACAAGTAGAGCTGTTATCTCTAGGCCAGGCGTAACCTTTCTGTTTGTCCACAGTCCTTACCACACACCCTCATGCTGACTCAAGATTGTTCCACTCATTCGAACTTCTTGCCTTGTCCTGAGGTATTTTTTTTAGTATCTTGTATTATTCCTTTACCTCTGGCAGCCTTTGTTCTAGAAACAATCATGTACATAGATATTTACATGTTTTTGTTTAGTTTGGTTTTTATTTTGTTTTTTGTTTTGACTCTCACGTAGTCAAAAGTCAAAGTCACGTAGTTCAGGCTATCCTCAAACTTGCTATGTATCAGAAGATGACCTTGAACTTTTGATCATACTGCTTATATTGGTAGATGGAAATTTGAATGCCCTGATCCTACTGCTTCCACCTCCCAAATATGGGGATTATGCACCACCATTTCTGACTGTATTTACATATTTTGAAATCATCAGACAACAGAGAGCAGGCATCAGAGAACCAGAACATTGATATGGAGCTTTGATAGAGGCAAAGCTCAGGGAAAGAGCTGGCTCCTTGTTGCCCCGGCCTCCGTGACAGGGTGCTTTCATTAAGTGCAGGTAAGTAAGTGCATGGAGCAGGGAGGTGCTTGGAAGCAGAAAGAAAAAGAGGGTAGATCTTAAACATGAAGTTAATGGAAAAAGCATAGGGCCAGAGAAAGAATACTTGAGTTCTCTCTCTCAGTCCTCTTCCCTACAGTGTTACTGAGTGTTTACTTAGATTCTTTGTGCTTTATACGTTTTCTAAAAAGGTAGCTCAGCTTCCTTGTTTTGTGTCAATGAAATCATGTAAAAAACGTGACAACACTTTAGGGTCTATAAAGTAAGCAAGATAAGGTATCATTAGCTCTCTACTTTCCAATATGGTTTAAGTCTGACTTAATAGGGAAAAAATTAAAATCAAAATCAACACAACAACGAAATAAACAGACGAACAAAACTGCAGCTAACAAGAGTTCCTCCACCACTAAGACCCATTCATCTTTAATGCTGCAAACTGTGAGTTGTTCAAAGGCCCAGATGGACCAAGCATGAGCTGGGAAAGAAGCATAATGATGGTCACATGTTTACCAAGAGTTTCAGACCAGCACGCTTTGGGGCACAAGGCATCAGCCTCTTGCAGAGTGTCAGAGGTGAGCTATGGAGTGATTGGAGATTCTCCGGACCTGCTGAGATAAGTAGAGCCCTCAGGGAGCACGCCCATGGGTTCCTCATTTTAACTCTTTCTGCTCAGAACAACCTCTTCTGGCATTCTCACCTATATCAGGAGTTCTGGGTTGTTCAGACCAAGTTTTGAATGTCATGCTATTTGAAGTCCAGGGCCAAGGACAAGCATATCCATATAGATGCTACCTGCCTCGCCCTCAGGATGTGCTGCATCATGCTGCCACACAAAGAAACTTCTGAAGATCAAGGCAGCATAAAAACATTCATATAGGGTGCCATTTGAGCTCAATGTCCATCCCAAACTCATGAATTTCAGTGTGGGTAACTATTTAGAGACATTTTCTCCCACTTGGTTGCAATTTCATTTGGTAATTTTCCAATGCCTAATATAATAACCAATAATATTAAGCCCAGGATTAATCTTCTTCAATATTTGAAGTCAGATCTAAGATTTGAAGAATTTTACTGTGGTTGGAAAGCTGTTCTCAACACTGTTATGCAATCTATACTGAAAGGAATCTTTACAGAAGAGAAAAATGTCAAAGAGAGGCCAACTGGGACTCTCAGTTCAGAAATCTCCACAGTTGTAAGAGTCAACAGAAGATGGGACATTTCCCCTTCAAAATGCTAAATTTGAATAGAGTGGGATAAACTTTTATCCTGGGATGTGTCAAAGGAACTCAATTGTCCAGTGGAGTGATAGCCTAGACTTTCAGTGACCTTTCAGGTATATTGTAATTCCTTAATGTCAGTGTTTTCCATTTGTACCAGGAATCATAATCTTGGTCCAAGAGGTGACTGGTACTGGGTAGGGCCAGGGCAAGTACAACTGGAAGCTGTGACTGCAGTGTGAGTTGGACAGTGATACAGGTGTTCTCTGCCCCCAATTAACATTTCCACCACTCTAGCAGAGGAAACTGAAAATAACATTTAAGAAAATGCCAAGTTTCGTTTGCATTTATTTATTTATTTTTTTTGGTCTTTTTGAGACAGGGTCTCCCTGTAGCCCCATCTGTCCTGAAACTCACTGTGTAGACCAGGCTGGCCTTGAGCTCACAGAGATTTGCCTGCCTCTGCCTCCCAAGTGCTGGGATTAAAGGTGTGTGCCACCACGCCCAGCTCATTTGCATATTTTTAAAAAGTATGGAGATGCTACAATGAATAAAGGAATTTTTGAGGCCATAGTCCGGCTAGAACAAGGGGAAACAGGCAGATATTTTCTAGACTAATTCTGGAATTAATAAAGGGCAGATATAGCGTGGGAAAAGAAATGACAGTAGTTTAATAGAGAACTTGTTATGTGACCAATAATATGCCAGATGAGTTCCACAAATTATCTCATTTAATCTTCACTCTTACACCTCATTTTACAGATAAACTAAGCTTATTCCGAGCAAATCAAGTTGCTTATTCAAAGAGTAAGTGTGAGGTATGACACGTCTCCGTGTTTCTTGCCATGAAGTAACATTTTTATGGGCACACAAGGAGAGTGCTATCATCATATGGTAGTGAAGGATAAGGATTGTAACACTGGAGGTATGATGGTAGATTAGAGAAATCTCAGCATTTCTAATAAGTTGGGTCCAGCCATGGAGCTAACTCAATGTCTAGGTCACATCCTCCCACCTGGACAGAAGTGGAAAAGCAAACCCGGAATTTCCATTTGAGGCCTTTTGCTTGCAGGGTCAACCTCTACCCCTTTTGGCCTTCTAACTCAGAAATCTGAAAAATGAAGAAGTCTGAAAATGAAACTATTCTTGCTAAAGTTTTCAGAAGACAGACCTTAATCCCAAGGAACCAATGCAGGGCAATGTGCATTATGATTGGGCCTCACTTAAGAAACTGGAGGTATTAGGAACATAAAGAAACAGATATGACTTTGTGAAAGAAAGATTGTCAGAAGCTGCTACCTAATGGCAAATCCCACAACAAAGTAGGAAAGAAATTAGAGTTAAGATGGTCTTTGAGTAGCCCAGAAGCATCTTCTGTGCCCCAAACTCAAAGAAGACAGGACCCCATCTGGTTTGTTCCATATGCTCCCAAGGTACCTAGCACTCTGCATGATCTCTTTATGACTGGGGGCATGAATGAGTAGGAGGTACTGGATTAGTGGAAAAGTCACAAGAGTTAAAATGATAGATGGAGAAAAAGATGATGATTCCAAGTGGGATGCTATTCAGTCTTAGGTGCACTGAAAAATGAAGTCAAGAGATGGGAAGGTAGCTCTGTTGGTAATGTGCTTGCTATGAAATCATGAAGGCCTGAGTTTAATCCCCAAAACCCATGTAAAAAATCCAGGTGCACTGGTACATCCTTATAATTCCAGCATTGGGGAGATAGAGACAGAAGGAGTCCTGGGGCTCACTGGCTGGTCAGCCTAGCCAAATCAGTGAGCCCCAATGAGAGATCCTATTTCAAATAAATGGTGGATGGCTTCTGAGGAACAATACCTGAGGTTGTCCTCTGACCTCCACACTCGTTCATATACTTGTGCACCTGCACATACATACACATACACACACACACAAGCACACACACACACACACACACACACAAAATGAAGTTGAAAATAGCACTAACTTACTTTTTTTGAAAGGGGAAAATAAGGTGATGCCTAGAAGGGGCTCTGTCCCCTCTAACACTCAGCTAAGTGAAGCCTGTCAACTCATCAAGCAACTTAAAATCAAGGAGCCAATGAAAACAGGCTTCCTGGTATTCATTCTGGACTGTCATTGTTTCTTCAGTAAGTAGGTCTATCCAGAATTCATTTAACTGATATTTATGGGATGGGGCCCAGAGAAAGATTTTGAGATGATTCAAATACAACTCTTGGGAAGACACAAGCCTGAACTGTAGATGAGTCGGTCTACACAGACTCAAATGGTCAACAGAATATTTAACAGACGTAGGACATGGGCTGTGACCAATTAGAGTAGAATTCTCTGTAGAACTGGAGCTGGGAGTTGAATGAGTCCTTCAATGTCATTTCAGGCATTTTCCCTTTACTTACTGGACTGTAGGGAGATCTGAGGGCACTGGGAAGGACACAGAGTTAAGGGACATTTGGGAGATATGACAATACACTAGTCACTAATTGGTTCAATAGCATAACCACTGGTACATCAGAATTAGTATTCACCAGCTTAATATGAACCCTGTTAAGTGACATGAAAAGGAACAGGAAGTATCAGGTGGCTAGTGACTGGATGACAAAATGCTCTACAACACTGGTTTTAAGCACTGGCCCTTGATTATTATGCCTCATAAGTGACAAGCACATCAGCTTATCTTGGCTGGTTTGCTCAAGTATCTTGGAGACAACTGGGATCTCTACTGTGATTTGAGCTTAGCTAAAGGTACTGGAGCTAGGGAGCTGTGGTCTGCACATCTTCCTTCCTCCTCTGAGATCAATGGAATAACCCAAGCATGTTCTCCTCATAGGAACATATCCTACTTTGCTTTCTGTTGCTGAACTAAAAGCATTCTGACCAAACAACTCAGGGGAGGAAAGAGTTTATTTCAACTTTCGTATCCAAGGCACAATGCATTACAGAGGGAAGCCAGGCATGAACTCAGGACAGGAGCCTTGAGGCAGCAACTAATTTAGAGGCCATGGAGGCATGCTGCTTATTGGCTTGCTCTTCTGGCCTGTGCCCAGCTTGCTTTCTTATACAAACCAGAAACATGTGCCTAGAGGTGGCACCACCTACAGTGGGCTGGGCCCTCCCACATCCCTCAACTATCAAGAAAATGCCTCACAGACAGGGCCACAGGCCAATCTAATGGATACAATATCACAACTGTAGTTCTCTTTTCCCAAGTGTGTCAAGTTGACAACTGAAGCTTATCCAGGATAGTGCAAGAGGGATCTCAATCATGTAAGTACTTTTCTAAGTCTCTACTTGCATCATCTCTACTAAGTCTCATTGGCCTAGACAAGTCATATGACCAAGTTCAGAAACAAAGTTGTTGGAAATATCTTCCCCTGGAAAAGCTTCTGGTTTCAGGAAAGCATCAGTAACACTATCTGCCCCAGCAAACATTCCTTTCCTTTCCTTTTGTTCTCTTTTGTTTGGTATCCATTTTGGCTTTGGGAAAGGAAGCTTAGCATTCTTTAGGGAACTCTTCCTAGTTCACTTTTGGTCATGATTGTCTCAAACTCCCAGCTCCTGAGTGGGGTGTATGGCTTAGATGCACAATGAGCATTCTAGCCACATTGTCCATGACCATTGTTGCAGAGATAGACACGTGACCCATACCAAGCCAAGGAGATTAAATATGGGGAATTTTGTTAGAGGAAAGAGTCTCTCTACAGTGAAAGTCAGTCTATCACTAGGCTAAAACAGAAGCTTAGAGCTTCTGCTAGCTCTTACTGCAATAGAGGAAAACTTGAAAATGATGTCAATTCAAAGGAAAATGGTAAAACAGAGCATAAAAAACTGAACAATATATGGCCGGTATTCTTTGATCCCCCTGAATCCAATTGTGTCTAAAACATCACTCCTGAAATGTTTTAGGTATATATGCTAATATTTCTCTCTTATGTCTCATATATCATTTTGAATTAGGTTGGATACCAGAAAAACTAATTCTTAAGGGAAACAAATATTGAAAACATTCTTCCAGTCAGGAGAATTTGAGTATGTTATCACTATCATTTGAGCTAACAAGTGTTTGTTAAAATGTTTCTCTTTCTTTTAACAATTAAGGAAGTTTTCAATCCTTTTTATTTTCCTGGAAGAGGAAATATATACCTTGATGGTCAACATATATAGAAAAATGAGTTGGACATCTCTTTCATTTCTACATGGCAAGTTTTGTATGGAAATGAGCTCTGTCCAGTCAACACCCTAGTTAATTTTCCAATTGGTCTAACAATGTGTTTAAGGAACTTGTCTCCTAGAAGATTAGTTGGGCCTCACTGCATTAGGGAGGCAATGTAACCCAATTTCTAGGCAGTTAATCTATTCACTATGAATATTTTCATTCTTAATTTTTTTTCCTGGAGAACTAACTGAAGCATGAGGGATAACATAGCTTTCCTAAGCAATTACTTGCAAGTTCTGGTGAAGGAAGTTCCAACCACAAATTTGATGTATTTCCCAAATATGTCAAAATGAAAGCCAGCTAAAAGTCTATATCCAGAACTGCCATTTCTATTTTTATCTTCTTTTCCTATTGTTTGTGTGGCATACGTGTGTGTGTGTGTGTGTGTGTGTGTGTGTGTATACATGCATGTGTGCACATGCATGGAGACCAGAGGACAATACCAGATGTCTTTATCAATAGCTGTCCACTTTATTTATTTATTTACTTACTTATTTATTTATTTGACAGGCTATCTCACTGAACTCATTGATTCAGTTAGAGTGGCAGGCTAGCAATCTCCTGGGATCTGACTATCTTTCTACCTTCCCCAGGACTGAGGTTACAGGTATACTCTGCCACACCTGCCTTTTTATGTAGGTGCTGTGGGTCAGTCTGAACTGAGAAATCTCTCTGGCCCATAAAGCTGCCTTTTCTGAAAGAAACTCTAAAGCAGAATTCACCTTCAGGTCAAGGTGACCCACATGTGGTTGTGTGCACTTTCAGGCATCATTCCATACACTCTAACTTTCTAAAATATTGTCTAGGACTGTAAACTCAATACAAAAAAAAAAAAAAAACTCTAGAATTTCACACATCACCCTAACTGCTCCATCCAAATGGGCAATATTGACTATTCCAATATTGCACTGATGCTGATCTTAGTGGCGAGAAAAATATCAGGAAGGAATATCTGTACAAATTTGAGAAAGCTCAGGGAACAACCATGGTAACAATTCCCACGGCAACATTAATATCCCAGGCTACAAGGCTGAGAAAGAAATAACAACACATACATTCCCATGGTGTCTCCTTGCCCATTTTGACACAAAACATAAACTTCTGCGCGCGCGCGTGTGTGTGTGTGTGTGTGTGTGTGTGTGTGTGTGCACTCCTCAAACTCAAGTATGAAACTAAACAATTACCAGGCAAAGCCCTTTGGTATGGGAGACCAGGATGTTAATTAACAGCCACAAACTGCACTTCCTGAGCCTAAATAGCTTGATAATGACCTTCACTCACACTCCCTCTCCACTTCTGCAGGAAGAATAAGATCTGAAGAAAGAGTGGAAGTCAACTAGGAGCACCACGTGACAGGGACATGGGGCCTGAGATCCTGGAGATGAAGGGAAAGTGGGGAAGAAGCCCCCATAGCTGGAAAACAGACAACAGAGACTTCACTGCAGAGCTCCTGAAACAGAGCTCAGGAAACAGGCGTTGAGTTGAGGGCAGCATAGACAGGCAGGAGAGTAAGAAGACACAGGAATTTTGCCTGAGATGGCCACATAGGATGATACAACACTGATTTTTTTTTTTAACTAACTGGTAAAGATTTGGTTCTCTAACTCTATACATGGCCCTCCCATGTCCCCACTGCCTACCTTCCCCTGGAATCTTCTACTTAAATCGCTGAGATTTAGCAGCTAATGAAGGTAATTTCTGGCATAGCTCCTGAACCACAGCTGGCATGTGATGTGTGGCAATCCACGCCTAACCACTTGCTAACTATAGGGAAAGTAGTGCTCACTGGTGTCTACCATAGTGCTTGAGAATTAAAGATGCCTTTGTTGAATAAGACTCATCCCAACTGTGTAACATTGCAGAAGAACAGAATCATCATACAGCTTGAGCAGCACTAAAACCGGAGTTAAAAGATAGAGCATGGATTTGGGATGCTATGAAGTAAAGTAAATTGATTACTAGGAAGGGAGGGTTCCATGAGAACTGGGTTTGCAGTACTACTAGATCTCTCTCTTGAGTTTTAACGTGAGTGCTCAGAAATATCTATTCTGCTTGAACAGGTCTTAGTTACAGAGGGATAAAACCAGCCAAAGGTACTACATTCCACATGTGGATTGCAAGCATAGTTATACTGAGCTCTACAATTTAGGGCTAAACATAAATAAGCGACCACTAATTTGTCCTATGAATGCATCACACTTCCAAAGATAGGAAAGTAAATGTAATAGCTTTTTTTAAATGTCAGCTTTGCCAGGCATGTGCCACACGCTTTTAATCCCAGCACTCAGCACTCGGGAGGCAGAGGCAGGCGGATCTCTGTGAGTTCAAGGCCAGCCTGGTCTACATAGTAAGTTCCAGGACAGCTGGGGCTACAGGGAGACCCTGTCTCAAAAAGACAAAAAAAAAAAGTCAGCTTTAAGAAGGAAAAACAGCTGAGGTTATAGCTCAGAGGGAGAGCATTTGGCTAGCATGGGGGAAGCCGTGATTTAACCTATGAGGAACATCCACCACTGCCAGAAATAGGGACCAAAAGCAAAAAAAAGTATATCAATATTATTCTCTATGACATTACTAATATTAAGAGATTCCTATTAGAAAAGGTGACTTGTTTTTCTTAATTAGAGGAATGTAAAAGGACAAAATATATCAGATGGGTGTGGTAGCACACACTTTTAATTCCAGCACTCAGAGGCAGAGGCAGGCAGATCTCTGTGAGCTCGAAGGTAGCATGTCTACATATCAAGCTCCAGGCCAACTGAGGTTATAGGGAGATCCTGTCTCAAAAATGAACAAACAAACAAACAAATTCTATAATGCCAATACCAAGAGCAGAAACCAATTTTGCTGGATTTGTAATGTTCTTTTTAAAATTTTTTAAAATTTTGTTTTTATTGAATTTTTGTGTATTTTATACAGAACATCTCAAATATTAATCATCTTTATACCCCTATCCCCACTGGCACCCTCCCAGACCACTCCCCGACTACAGCCCATATACTCTGTCATCCCTATTAAGGCCCACCATGTTGTCAGTGTCCCCAGCCATTCCCCAGTGCAAGTCCATCCACTGAGGACTAGTCAGTCTATCTAGAGTCTCTTGTTTTAGGAAGATCAGCTCTTCTTCACCTAGCAGCAATCAGTTGTCAACATTTCTTCAGATAAGATTAGGGTCTGCTGTTCATTTTCCCAGTTCTATGCTGGGTTTTTGTCTCCCCGAGTTTGCATGGGACTTGTGTATGCCGACACCCATATCTAATTTGGAAGTATTTAAAATATTTTCTTTTAAATACTCCGTTAGATTGTTCTTCTTTTCTTTTGTTGTTCTTTTCTGGGTCTTAATTTTTATTTGGTTCATTTGTTTCTTTCCACTGTTGAGTTTCTCCACTCAGGGGGTTGAAAGGTGTTACTGGTATCAGAGATTGTTCTGTTCATTTAATTTTTAATGTATTGGCTGTGCTTGCTTATCTACAACAGTTTCTTTCAGTCATCATGGTAAGTTCAAAGTTGTTTATAACTGTATGGAAGCAGAGCAGAAAAGACCACTGACCAGGACAACTCCATGGGGTACAGCAGTTTATTTGAGAGCAAACAAACTGCTGGGCTGCCTCTTGGGGAGCAGAAAAATAGCAGCAAGCAGGGGCAGTCAGACATCTTTTATAGGCGATTAGGTGGTTGGGTAAGTTTTCATAACGTAGCCTAGGCAGTTTAGTTCAGGATTGGTTGTCTCCCAGTAGGCAGAGGGACTTTCCCAGGGCTAAGTTTGAACCTGCTGTTTTAGAATGTTGGGAGCTGCACCGCCATTTCAGGAACCTAACAATAATTTACTGTCTTTCTTCTTCTATTTTCTTTAACAGACATGCTAAATATTTATATTTGTAAAAGGGGTTACAGTTTTCAGGGCTTATGAGTTTTCTGGGGGGAGGTTTTGTTGTTTTCTGAGCAACAAGAAGATTCAGGAAATATAATTATCATTTTAGCAATATCCCCCTCCCATTCCATTTTATTGTCTTTTTGTTTTTGTTATTGCTATTGTATTGTATTCTTATTGTAGTGTTATTATATTTGTTATTGTTTTTTAGAAAGGTCTCATGTAACAGGATGACCTTGAACTCAATATTCCTACCTCTTTCAGAGATTACAGGCTACCAAACTTGACTTCCTACTATCTGTATTTCTTATAAATAATTTCAGGGCCTTATTGAGGGAAAATTGCAAATAGCACAGTAGTCATAAGCCCAAGTCATGCTGGACTTGTGTATCTCAAGATAAATGATATTGTAAGGTTTTCATTTGTCTAGTTTCATTCTTTCAAAACTTTATATATTACACAACTTCAAAACAAACTGTCTTAATTTAGAACTTCTATCTTCTTCTTTGTTAAAAAAAAATAAAAACAGAGTAGGGTGTGTTGGCATACACCTTTAATCCCAGCACTCAGGAGGCAGAAGCAAGTGGATCTCTGTGAGATCAAGACCAGCCTGGTCTACATGATGAGTTCCAGGCCTGCTTGGGGCTACAGGGAGACCTTACTTCATAAAGGCAAAAAAAAAATTTTTTTTAAACAAGACTTTTTCTCAAAGATACATTATTCTGCGGTGTTTGGCCCATTTGTCCTCAAATTAAGCGGAGTCTCAGCATTCTGCTGAGCCCACTGTAAACACCAACTTTATTTAGGGCTGCTGTGTCCACCTCTACAGGGAGGCTTGTGTACACAAACTACACCAATGGATGTATAAACTTCATTAAAGGCAAAGAAAAGTGGTGAGAACATCAGATGGTCCAGTTGCTGTAAGAAACAATTTGACATACACTCAATAAATTAAATCCAGAATTATCAAGAATTACCATATAACTCAGTAACCCCATTCCATAGATGCCAAGAGCTAAACATACATATCTGACAGCTATTTGTATACAAATATTCATTGTAGTATATATTAGTTACATTCTGTGGCTACAATCAAAGAAAGAGTTTATCTTGCCTAACAGCCCCAGAGGGAGAGTCCATAATGGTGGGCTAGTCATGGTGGGCAGGCAGCTGGAGCAGAAAGCTGGTTGATCAAATTTCCTCACATAGAAGGCAGAGAAGTAACCAGAACTGTGGTGAGGAGAGGCTATAAATTCTCAGAGCCTGCCCCTGGTGAATACTTCCTCCAGCAAGGCTATATAACTCCCATGCCCAAACAGCACCAACAACTGGAAACCACGTGTTCAAATACATGAGCCTATGGGGAACATTTTTCATTCAAATCACCACATAGAACCATTCACAATAGATAGGAACAAGAGAGAAAGAACCCAAATGTGTATTAGCTAAGTAGATAAGCAAAATATGATCTATCTATACAATGAAATATTCTTTGGCCATAAAAATTAATGAAGTATAGATAATTACTGCAATGTAGATGAGCCTTGAAACCATCATTAATTAAAAGAAGCTGCAAAAGGTCATATATAATTCCATGTGTATGAAATACCAAGAATAGGCAAATCCATAGAAATAGAAAGCAAATTAATGGTTGTCAGAGGCTGGAAGGAGGAACAGGTGAATGCTTAATGAATACGGAGTTTACTTATGGGGTGTTGAAAATGTTCTTCAATGGGATAATATGAATGGTTGTGTAACCTTGAGAATGTACTAGATGCCACGCCACTGAATCACATACTTTAAAATTATTTGAATGGTGAATCTTATATGTATTTGCCATAATTGTTTTTAAAGAAGAAGAAGAAAACAAAGCAAACCATCTCAGAAAGTGAACGCACCAGACTGACTGGTAATAAACAGGAACACATCCAAGACTTTAGTCCATTTCCACTCCAAACCACCTTCTTCTAGGTTGTAGATTTTTAAGCTCTTGGTAGCCAAGTGTAGGTTTCTAAGCTTCCTATTCTTGTCACAGTGATGGTGCTAGGATCCAGTCTTCCTTATTTCAACACTGTCACTATCAACTGAAACTTTAAGGGAGTTGCTGACCTATCAAGTTCAAAAGCATCAGGTCTGCTTTTTCTTATCCCTCCCCCAACTCAAAAGACCTACAGAGACTTATCTCTCCAGTGCATCTCTTGGGGTACAAAAGTCAAGGTAACAGACCCAACACATTAAAGATGTGTTAAAATAGACAGAGATTGGTGGGATTCAATTCCCATTACTCAATCTGACAGTGCAGACTTCTAAACAACTTGAGACTGGGAGGTGTTCAAAAAGTTCACCAGAGTAATGTAGAGCAATTGCCTTCCTATATCCATTCCCAGTCAGTATTTTAGTATGAGATTTTTCCCAATCAAAAATTGGCTTCTAGTGTTTTCTAATTACCTTCTATCTCAGGGTGAACTAACTTTGAACTGTATTATCTCCTCCCAAGGCACAGGACTGGCTAAATTCATTAATTGTCTTTTGATTTCATGGACCATTGAAATGTCAGCCCTTGTGCTTCCCTGCTGAGTGGCTCAGGGTCACTGGTACCCACAGGGTCTATAATCTTCTTAATTTCAATTACTACTTCCTTGTCTCCATAAGCTTCTGGGAGGCCTCCTCCTGGGTTGCTTCTTCTCTGCTGAGAACGGACTTTCTTCCCCTGCTACCTCTTTCCCCTGTGCCTTATACTGTTTGCCAAATTTTTGACATTTGAAGACACTCCTGCATGTTCCTAAGACGTACTTAGTGATGATAATCAGTGGTCATTTATTGCAGACATAAAAACTGAATCATGTAACTCAGAAAAGCTCTTAGCTTCTGATATGAAATTCAAATTATTATAGCCTCATTTCCTGTTGGCATGATCTTGAATGAACTACTTAGTTTTTATTGCATTTACTTATTTATTTGTGTGGCATGGGGTTAGGGGTGGTTATGCCCACCATGGCATTCATGTAGAGGCCAGAAGACAACTATGGGATTCAGCTCTCTCTTTACTCCATGTGAATCATAGGGGTTGAACTCAGGTCACCAGGTTTGGCTGCAAACACCTTTACCAACTGAGCCATCTTAATGGCCTAGAACTCTCTCTGAGTTCTGATTTCTTCATCAAGATAAGTGTGATACTAAAGCCCCAAATAGTCATTATATCCAGTGAAATAATGTACACAAAGAGCTTAGCACAGTGCCTAACACATGGGAAGCAGCTAATAAATTGCTGTGTAGCAATCTCATCTAAGGGAAAGTCTTCCATTGTGGGGAAAAATTCATTATCCTTAAGCTCAGGAAGCAAACAACTCCAAAGCTTCAGGAAGCTCCTGAAACTGACCAGATACATTAGACCTTTTTCTCCTGAAGCACATGTAAGCAGCAAAGACTGCTGGGAGACCCTCATCCTGGGCAAACTGCTGAGAATACTTCTCAGACACACCAAGCTACCTAGAAGAGGCTCAGACAAGTCCAGTCACCTGGAAGAAGCTGGAGACCAACTGAGCTACCCAGAAAAGATACTCTGCAACTTATTGAGCTACCTGCAAGTTATGTAGTGAGCCTCAAATTCCCAGTTTTCATGAGCTATCAGGGGTAGATTTTCAGTGGTATAGCTTTAAGCCATTTTGTTTCTGTAAATAACTCCTCATCCATATTCCTGTAAGTAGCCACAATAAAACCCATTGATTCACCAAATTGGACTTTGATGGTATCTCTGTTTCAGTCTGTCAGTGGTCCCCTATCTAGGGTGAGTATATGTTGCTCACATCTCCCCAGGGATAGTGTCACAAAATATCACTGTCTACGATTAGATTATTGCCTCTATTATTTATCAACAGCCTAGAAAATATTGCATAATTTGTGTGCATCCCATTTGAGTACAGAAAAAGGCATTGAACCCAGTGACAGGTATCCATTAAGGATTCTAGAAGTTTCAGGTATTACTGCTTACAGAATCAGTTAGAATCTCATTATTATAGCCTAGAAGAGGAAAATAGAAATGATCTAGTACAACTTGCTCATTTTCCAATGAGGAAGGAAAATCACCTGCAGAACAGGAAAAGGAGGCATAGAAGCATTCTTCACCACAGACTCTTCAAGCCATCATCTGCCCTGACCAGCAAGAAGTGGACGGAGGAGACAGTTTGTACATTGGGGAAGAAGAAGAGGGTAGGAAAGGAAAGAAAAATGTATCAAAGGTGTTGCAAAATGGATCCTTCTGAGAAGATTAGGACAGATATAGAAAGAACAAAATGGAGAATGTTTTCAGTAACTCGTAAGCATAAAAGGCACCTTCCATAACAGATTCTACTACAACAAAAAGAAAAATAGAAAAGTCAAGAGGCAATATAAAGCTCAGCATAAAAGAGTTTTTGCAGAGCCTAAGGACATTGCATGCTACAGTGCCTGTGACCTTGGCCTTGAGATAAAAGCCAGGAGCTCTTTAAGAACAATATTTTCTCAAATTCTAGGCTTATCACCTTCAGTTTCTCCCCAGTTTATTTAATATGCATCCAACTAAGAACTGCTCCTGGTCCTCTGCCATTGCTGCTTCCCTCTTCCTAGTCTGTTGCTATCAAAATACAAGTGTGTGTTTTCACCTTCTTGGAGGCCTCAGCACTTTAAATGCCTAAGGAAGGGGTATATAACCATAGGTTGGTAGCGATGTGGAAGTGAGTCAAGTAAGGACAAAATTGGGAGTAGACTTGCTATCCTTGTGACTAGAAGAGATGCTGCTGCTGACATGTGACTTTCTTATCATGAATAGAGCATCAGACTTAAACACAAATACACAGATACAAAAGCCATAAGAAAGGACTGACACTGAAAAAGACATCTCTCAAAAAAGGTTTCAATCTAATGGAAAGAGTATTAATGGCTTTGTGACTCGAGGTCTGGCTTACTTGCTAGGCAATTTCTTCCCCGAATCCTTATGGAGGGGCACAGGGGTACCTAAACTAGTTAAAGAATAATAGCTCCTCTATGATCTGCTATGTCATGTGCCTTCTATGCCATGCAAACTCATGAGAGGCAGGCCCAGCCCAATAATGGAGAGTCTGTATCAGGATGGAAAAGAGGTCCCTGTGCTGGATAGCTTTAGTGCCAAATTTACACACCTGGGTTGAGGGAGCCTCAATTGGGGACTTGCCTCCATTGGACTGGCCTGTATCCATGTCTGTGGGGCATCTTCTTGATTGTTGCGTGATGTGCGAGGGCCCATCCCACTGTGAGTGGTACCATACCTGGGCAGGTGGGCCTGTATTGCATAAGAAAGCAGGCTGAGCAGGGGCCATGGGAGCAAGCCAGTAAGCAGTGTTCCTCCATGGCCTGTGCTCCACTTCTGCCTCCAGGTTCCTGCCCTGAGTTCCTCCTACCTTGGGCTCCCTGATGAACCCACTGTGAGTGGTACCATACCTGGGCAGGTGGGCCTGTATTGCATGAGAAAGCAGGCTGAGCAGGGGCCATGGGAGCAAGCCAGTAAGCAGTGTTCCTCCATGGCCTGTGCTCCACTTCTGCCTCCAGGTTCCTGCCCTGAGTTCCTCCTACCTTGGGCTCCCTGATGAACTGTGACCTGGGAGATGTAAGCTGAATAAACCCTTTCCTCCCCAAGTTGGTACTGGTCAGAATATTTTGTCACAACAATAGAGAGCAAATTAGAACAGCTACAGAGTAAGATAGGCCTCAAGGAGAGGGCCTAACCTTGGTGTTTATAGGAGGACAGTGGAAGCGTTCAGAACTTGGGGCTGGAAAAGCCACTGAGTGCTAAGAGCTTGTTGCTATGGAGCTTGGAACAGTCGTGCTGAAAGTGTTGTGAACAATAGAGGCCTGGCTCGTGAAACTTCAAAGGTAAGCAGAGACTATCAGGACAGTTTGTGTGTTATTTTGAATTGAGAATCTGTGGGTTCTGGTCATGCTGAAAGTGTTGTGAACAATAGAGGCCTGGCTTGTGAAACTTCAAAGGTAAGCAGAGATTATCAGGACAGTTTGTGTGTTATTTTGAATTGAGAATCTGTGGGTTCTGGTCAGCTGGGGCTGAAGAATCAGCTGTGATTGTAAAACCTTTGCTTTACTGGGACAATTGATACTGGTTAGCTGGGGCTGAAAACACAGCTGTTAGTAACAAGAGACCAGCATCACCCTGGTGAAATCTTTTGGGAAGTATTTCCTCAGGGTCTGGACGCAGATGCTATGGTTGATAGGGGGCCCAAGCCTCCATCTCTAGCCAGAAGCAGGACTTGGTAATGTATAAGAGTCTCTTGCTTGTTCTGGTTCTGAAAGCATGAAGGGGTCACAGAGAGCAGCTGAGGCTTGGCACCCTGAGTGGCCAGGAAAGGCAATAGGTAAAAGTACAATCCTGGGGTTGCAGTGAAACACCAGGATAGAAGGGGTCATGGAGAGAATCTGAGGCTTTGCATCCCAAGAGGCAAGGAGAGGCCATTGGTGAAGGTGTAGCCTCAGTTTCAGTGGAGACCCCAGCTTTTGGGACATGCCAGGACCATGGGATGACCACCACTAACAGCAGTAGGTGTGGAATGGAGCTGGCCTGGGTCTTCAAGATGAGCTGTGTGTGCTGTGGATGGCAGAGTCAGAGAAGTGGAGCTGCCAGAGCCCTTTGGAGCCCAGAAAATCATGAGTGAATCCCAGGTGTCCAGACTTGAGCTACATTGCTGGACTTTGGTTTTACTTAGGTGTGCCTGATTCTTCCCTTTGAAATAAGACAGTACTCGATTTGGATTTTACAGAAGCCCACCCACAATTAAGAGACTTTTAAAAGAGGCCATGGACTTTTAAGTGTTTGGATTTCTTTTAAGGACTGTGGGGCTTTTAAGGTTGTACTCTCTTATGTTGTGATATTAACATCATATCTCAGGGACAAGAATTGGAAAGGTTATAGTTTAATAGTGATGTGTTTGTGTGTCAAGTTGACAAGGGGTCAATTGTGCTGAATAGCTTTAGTGTCGATGTGACACACCTGGGTTGAGGGAGCCTCAGTTGGGGAATTGCCTCCATTGGCCTGGTCTGTGGCCATGTCTGTGCAGCATTTTCTTGATTATTGAGTGATGTGGGAGGGTGGTGCCACCCCGGAGCAGGTGGGCTTGTGTTGCATAAGAAAGGCTGAGCAGAGGCCAGTAAGCAGTGTTCCTCCATGACCTATGCTCCTGCCTTCAGGTTCCTGCCCTGAGTTTTGGAGCAGGTGGGCTTGTGTTGCATAAGAAAGCAGGCTGAGCAGAGGCCAGTAAGCAGTGTTCCTCCATGACCTATGCTCCTGCCTTCAGGTTCCTGCCCTGAGTTTCTACCTTGGTGTCAGCCTCCCCTTGGCCCAAACTCCGATGCTAGTGGGAGACCATTGTGCACTGGTCCCCATCATGGAGAGGCAGGGTGAGGAGAGAGACCAATAGGGTGAGAGGGGCCTCCTCTGGCAGCAGTAAGTACAGCAGGAAGAAATACTCGGGGAGGCTATGTCAGTGGACAGCTCGTTTATTATGGTAGAAGCAGAGGTTTATATAGGAAAGCTTTGCGGGCAAAGAGGTGGGGTTAGTTTTCTGGCAGGCCAGCAGGTAGGGGAAGGGAGGGGGCTTCTAAGGCTATGTGGCCTTTGTCCTGCCCTCTGGTCGCATAATCTACAAGGGACCTGGTTAGGATTAAAGGATTAGAGGCTTAATAGTTTTGCTTGGGAGTTGTTGGGTAACAGACAGTGTAATTAGAATGGAGAGGGTCAGTTTCCTGCAGTCCTCACTAGGAGGTATCTGGCCTGGCGGCCATGCTCTACATTCCAGGCACTCCTGACTTATCCCAACACCTTGGGCTCCCTGATCAATTGTGACCCAGGAGATATAAGCCAAATAAACCCTTTCCTTCCCAAGTTGTTATTGGTCAGAGTATTCTGTTGCATCAATAAAAAAACAAACTAGGACAGGCCCCACATTAACAATAAATATAAACTAAGGTCAAAGTGCAAATATGTGGGGAGAAGAGCATCTAAAAGACTGAGTAGACTAAGTCAGTTCCTGCTGGGTTACAAAATGGACTTCAACTTCCACATAACAGTGTTGGCAACAGGGAGGGAAATGCTCAACATTTTTATGACTGTCGTTTCTCCCATTAAGGTGATTTTCTTCTTAGTTTATGTGCTGAGGAAGATTAAGGGCAAATGAAACTGGAAAGTGGATTAGACCTAGAGAATGTAAGGATGTCAAACCTTTCGGTCTTTGAGGAAATATGTTCCTGTCCAAGGAAATATATTTCTGCCTCTTGGCCGCATTCTGCACAGCCAACTACCTTCTCATGTGCTATCCTCTCAGAGCCCTGGAAGAAGTCAGTGTGGAAGAAGATGCTTATTTGTAATTGTGATGTCTTCTGGATTCTCCTATGAGGTTCCAAGAAGAACAGAGAATCAGGTTTCTAAGTGTTGGAGATACAATGTTATAATTTCCATGCAGGCAAATCCCTTTGTCTCTTTCTCAAGATCTTACAGGAGGATGCTCAGAGATTCACCAACAAGTCCAGATATGACCCGAGTATTCTGGCTAGCACCCTGCTCCAGGAAGTACCAGGCAACAGGATTTGTAACAGGAGACACCTTTGCTGCTTAGTCCCCATGTTTGTTTGGTTTGGGTTTCTTTTTTCTTTTTCATGTATCTGTGTGTGATGTGCATGCATGCATATAGGCATGTTTTTGCATGAATGGGTGAAAGGGTGGGGGGCACACATGTCTGTGGAAACCCAAGGTTGATGTCTTGAATCTTCCCCTATTGCTTTTCTACTCTATTCACTGAAGCAAGTTCTCCCAGTGAACCCAAAGCCTGCCTATATGGTTAGTCTGACTAGTCAGCTTGCTCAGGGATCTTGTCTCTACCATCTCAGGATGGAATTATAGGTGGGCAAGCACGACCACTCAGCATTTACATGGGTTCTGAAGATCCAAACTCTAGTCCTCACATTTGCACAGCAAGCTTTTTAAACAATGAGCCATCTCTCTAGCTCCCAATGTTTTCAATAACTGGAGGCAGAGACACAACTGGGATTTAAGTGGTGTGGCATACAGTTCAAACTCTTTTTTTTAAAAAAAAAACTATTTTATTATTTTTATTTTATGTGTATGAGTGTATTGCCTGCATGCATGTACATGTACCCATGTTGTGCAGTGCCTGTGGAGGTCAGAAGAGGGTGCCAGATTTCCTGAAACTGGAGTTAAGGATGGCTCTTAGCTGCCATGTGGATGCTGGGAACTGAACCCAGGTCCTCTGCAAGAGCAGCCAGTGCTCTTAATTGCTGACCCATCTCTCCAGTCCTCCTCAAAGTCTTTATACCTTCTATCTTCTGCTTTTCCTTCCTCCTCTGCTGTTGAAGACCTCAAGTTAAAATAGTCACACCATGTCTTTTAATGCAGAATACAGGATTCGCAGGATAGTCAGAGCCAGTCCCCTCAGGAAAGAGTTAGAGCAACGATTTGGGAGGTGCACAAAGCGTCCACTTGCCTGATAGGGTAGATTGTAGCAGGTTTGCTTTAGGAGGAACAAGTATCCTCCTTTCCATCCTTCTACACAGTACCATCTAGAAGGTTAGATGCTACCATATCAGCTCATCATCTTTAGAAATTAGTGACCTTTATAAAACAGCAGAGTTGCAGGAAGAATCTTAAGAATGGATTAGAGATGAGCAGAAATCATTGTCTTCTAAGTAGCTGCATAAATTTTCACAGGCTGAGTGACGTCTCTGAGGTACAATAACTGTTATAGTTTGATATTAAATGACACTCAAAGTTCAGATGTAGAAGGTTTGGTCCACAGTATTCAGAGATAGAGCTTTAGGGAAGTGATGATGTCATAAATACTCTGGCCTAACGAATTAATAAATTCACTTATGGTTCATAGCTTAAAGGGCTACTGGGAGGAGGTAGAAAGTTTACAAGGGAGGGCTCTGTTGAAGGAAGTAGTAGGCCATTGAGGGAATGCCCTCAAAGGGTAGATACCCCGACCCTTGCCCTTTCCTCTCCCCACAGCTCCACATTCTTCCTGGCTATCACACAGTGAGCAGGTTTCCTCTGCTTTGCCTTCCACCATGATGTTCTGCCTCACCAAAGGCCTAGAAGCAACTAGGCCAAGTGAGCATAGACTGAAATCTCTGAAACTATAAGCCAAAACAAATCATTTTTCTTTTAAATTAACATTCTCTAGTATTCCATCACAGCAGTAGGGAACTACTCAACAGAGACTCTTTCTGCAAGAAATGAGGTTAAGAGTATCCACTTAAAAATTCTGTGAGATCGAATGGAATACTAAGGAAAGTAGCTCACCTACTGACTACAACATACCAGATGATCAATAAACAAAAGGCAAGTATCAGTATAGTTCTCAGGATCATAGAAAACAAAAAGATGCCTGAGATGATAGGATATAGGCAGGTAATGTATTAAGAGAAAAATCCAGGCATAGAGGCCCAGGCCTGTATACCCAGCAGTTAGGAGGCTATGACATGGAGATTATGTAAAGAACAAGAGTTTGAGCCAGTCTAAGAAACAGAGAAAAACTGTCTGAACAAACAAAATTAAATTAGAGAATTGGGAAGAAGGGGTTCCATTTGACCCCTACATTGATAGACAGCTGGTGATAAGGAAAAATGATTTAAGCCATCACAAGGAGACACTGGTAGGCCCAGTCTGACTGGCTGTGGAGACTGGACAGGGAACTAGAAATGACCCAGAGAACATTGCAGATCCTGAGGGCAAAGCTGGCCTGGCAGGGAATGCATAATGCTCAACGGGACTCCAATTCAGGCCTGCCATGCTCCTACAGCATGTACTTCACTGACTGAGCCATCTATCCAGCCCCTAAACAGTTTCTTAAAGGCTTCATTTGGGGAAGGGGCCTGGAGAGATGGCTCAGGGGTTAAGAGCTGAGCTGACTGCTCTTGCAGAGGATCCAGATTCGATTCCCAGCACCCACATGGTGGCTAAGAACCATGCGTAACTCCAGTTCCAGGGGAATCCAATGCCCTCTTCTGACCTCTGCAGGCACTGCATGACACAGTGTACTTAAATGCATACAGGCAATACACTCATACACATATTTTTAAAAATTAAATAAAATATTTAAAAGTTTCTTATCAGCATATATTAATTATACACAATAATGGTTTTATTATATGCACAATATATTGTGATCATATTAACTTCCCTGCACCCTTT
>NW_008356458.1:2079072-2080299 GCF_000622305.1 Nannospalax galili
AAATAACAAAAATATTTTTTAAAAGGCTTCATTTTTATCTATAAAATGGGAATGAGACCTAGAAATTAGCATTATCATAGACACTGAATAAAATGAATGTGAGTTTTTTCTTCACAAACCTGAGTACAATTAACTTAGATATAAACTTTCATTCACATCTTAATCACTCTGTAGATCAGTATAAGATGTGATAATTTTTAAAAACAATAGCATATTCAACACTGGGTATATTAGATAATAACATCCTGTATTGGGCATATAACATATACATATGCATGTATATATACTCACTTTTCAATTGCTAGAATCTTTTCATACCCATCATTTCTTTTTTTATCAATACTAAATGACAGGGTGAATGACAACAAACCGGAAACATCAGTCTGTTCAGCTTATGAGGAATGGCTGCTTAAAGAGGAAAGTTAAGCTTTTTAACTTTTTATGTTTTGAAAATTTAGTGACTTGGACAGACTACCCTACCCAGGTTAGCTAATTTATAGAGGTAACAAACAATGTGCCTAAGAACATGCCTTTCATATTCAGACTGACCAATGCAGAGCCCACACCCCAATACCTCTTCTTTCTGACTCACACAGCAAACCACTAATTTTTTTGCTCTAAATCACTTGAGGACAACGTATTGAACAGTGAGGGATCACTCTTACAGACTAGAGTCCATAGGCATTATCCAAACTATCTGGTTCTGAAGTTCTTTAGCTTGTCTAGTCTGCCTCACTGGTTCCTTCCCATGAGAACCCCAATACTTAGTTACTGGCTTCCCTTTGACACCGTGTGTGCCTTGGTGTTGCCTTTGGAGTAACAGCCTACCTTTTTCATGGTAGTTCAACTTCTACTCTGATGCCCTACTGATACCTGAGTAAAAACAAAACACAAGAAACTTGAAATCAGCAAAATCAAGGACAGTAAATAGCAGCATACATTTTAAAAAACAATCCTGGAGACTGGAAAGCTAGCTCACTGGTTAAGAGCTCATACTGGTCTAGCAGAGCACTCAAGTTCAGTTTCCAGCACCCAGGTTGGGCAGCTCATAACCACCTACAACTCCATCTCCAGGAGATCCAAAACCCATCTCCAGCCTCCATGGGCAACAACAGTCACACGTATACACACACGCACACAAACATACACACACATACACACACACACACACCATATATATATATATATATATATATATATGGTGTGTGTGTGTAATTTAAAAACAAT
>NW_008356458.1:2080317-2082990 GCF_000622305.1 Nannospalax galili
AGAAATATAAACACTGTATTAAATTACAACAGATAGACTTCTACAACATGTTAAGTGGAAAACAAGGTCACAGAACAACTTTTTATAGTATGATACCAGTGTTTTATTTACATGTATATAGATACATGAGAGTACAAGAAGAATTAAGAATTTATATTCTTTGTTATGTGCCTTTGTATGTGAGTATATGTATATGTACCCCATGCTTGCAAGTGCCTGTGGAGCCAGAAGAGGGTATTACTTGGAACTGGAGTTACAACCAATTGTGAGCCACCATGTGGTTACTGAGAACCAAACCCAGATTGTCTGCAAGAGCATCAAATGCTCTTAACGTCTGAGCCATCTCTACAGTCCTCAAAACTCACTTTTATTATTTTATTTTATTTTTTTATGACAGGGTCTCCCTGTAGCCCCACCTGGCCTGGAAATCACTTTGTGGATCAGGCTGGCAGGGATCCTCCTGCCTCTGACCACCGAATGCTGTGATTAAAGGCATACACCACCACATCTGGCTAAAATTCATATTCTTTTACTAAGCATGGCTCCATTTGGAGACAATGGTGGGCTGAGGCAGGTGTAAAGGGCGTATTGAAAAAAAGAAAAAGAGCTTTACTTTCACTTTTTCTGCATAAATGTGTATCATTTAAATCTTAAGAGGAAACTGGACTTATTCATTGATAATAAAACAAGGACAACTAAAAAGGATTATTCAGCTAGGTATGGTGACACACACTTTTAACACAAGCACTCTAAAGACAGAGGTAGGCATATTCCTGTGAGTTCAAGGCCAGCCTGGTCTACACAGGGAGTTCCAGGCCAGTTGAGGCTAATGGAAGACCCTGTCTCAAAAAGACCAGAAAAAAAAAACAGGTTATTCATTCATCACCCAATTATTAACTTATATATCCTTAGCATTTATACAGAATGGGAATTATTCAGTCAATGAACATTGCTTGAATATTACCAGACCAACTGTTTGTACCAAAGGGAAACTAGGCATTTACCAGCTTTTAACAAAACAATTTATTTTTTCTTCTAATGAATTATTAGGGGAGGGTTCATGTTGGAATCCAAATCTTTCAAGACAGCATTTATTTTCATTAATTTCCTATGTCTTCATATGTAATTATTCCTGCTTCTGTGCTCATAGTTTATAAGGACCTTTTGAATTAAACTTTAAAAGCTAATTTTTTCTAAAATCTGTCTGAACCTAGCATTTGATGCCAACAAAATAGCTCAGAGTGAATTGTTTTCCTCTATAATTTCAAAGTGGATCAATATAAGAATCCTTTATTGCTGCCGTGCCTTCCATAGGCCTAGCTAGTGAGTCATTATAGCAGAAGTCTGGGATCCATAGGTTGCAGGTGCCCAGACTCCATTTTTCATGTGGTTTCTGTGGCTGCAAGTGTGTTGTGAGGCAGAGAGAAGAAAAGCTAGGTCTATACTCCACAGAGCTGAGGTATGAAAACTGGGAGGTCAGGAAGGCAAAGGATTATGGCTCAGTAACACTACATAGGCTAATGTACAGGTTCGAGGTCTGACTAGAAACAGATCAGCTCTACCCTGCTTGGATGTGACCTTGGGTGAGTCACTCTACCCCTTTAAGCCTTTGTTTCCTCATTCGTGTGATTAGGATAACCATAGTATTATCTGTTATTGTGAATCAGAGAGTGATTCCAATTATTGATCCACAAGAAATGCTCAATGCACTACTTGTCTTATATTTGATGTAGTACAAATTTAGTTTGATAGAATTCATGCCTTCAATCCAATTGAAATAAATACTTCTAAAGCATCAATTATTTGACGCTTCTCTCTAGGCTCACAGGGAACTTAGAATCAAGTTGAAAAAGACAAACATATCCTTCAAAGAATCAGCTAAATGTAAAGGGCTCATCTAGCCAGTCATGACAAAAGTAGTCACTGACCATAAAAGCAATTGGGTCTCAGAAGAAGGAGAACTTATTTTATGGTAGGTTCTACAAAATAGGATTTGACTTAGGCCTGAGTTAAGCACTTTATAGATTGAGAGCAGGGTAGGAGATATTAGTTTTTCATTAATGTAACAAAATACCTGACCTAAACAGCTTATGAGAGGAAGATTTACTTTGGTTGAGTTTCAGAGATTTCGACCCAAGGTAAATTATCACATTGCTTCAGGCCTAGGTCAGGCAGAAAGGCAGGTTTTGTGAGCCTGACTGAGGAGACTGCTCACCCATGTCAGCCATGAAGCAGATATGGATAACAAGACGAGGCCAGCCTGGACACACTCTTCAAAAACATGCCCCCGGGACAGTCGGCTAACTCTCCTAGCCTGCACTACTATCCTCAGGCCTCTTGGAGAGCACCACTTCTGGTCCTGACCCCGCCCTCACCTCTCTCTGCTTCCCTGGGCCTGCACCACCGGCTAACTCTCCTAGCCTGCACTACTGTCCTCAGACCTCTTGGGGTAAGTCTATAGCGCAGCTCTCCGCCCCGGGAATACCTAAGCCACATTCACCCTTCCATTCCCCCCCCCCTCGCCGTTCTGTACTCCTAGTTTGAGCCCTGTGCCATTCCTAGTCTTGGGGCCCCAGACACCTGGGGAACCAATACTGCTTCCTGACACTTCTCACCCAGAGCAACCCAGTCCCTTTCTTGGGCTCCAGGAGCACCACTTCTGGTCCTGGCCCC
>NW_008356458.1:2085171-2085359 GCF_000622305.1 Nannospalax galili
AAAGTAATGATTATACCCAAGGGGTTACAGAAAGAATTCCAACAAGGGTATAACAGGGTAAAAGTAGAGCTATAGCAAAAATATAAACAAAAACAAAAAAAATAACAGGATTCAATACTCATCTTTCATTAATAACTTTAAACATTAACGGACTGAACTCTCCAGTCAAAAGACACAGACTATATGAA
>NW_008356458.1:2090460-2101668 GCF_000622305.1 Nannospalax galili
TACCAGCATCAGAACCAACTCTATGTCCTTGACTGTCTCTATAGTGACCCACAAATGTGAAGGGTCTTCCAGGTCCCAATAGAATTCATCCAAAACATGCCCCCAGTGACCCACTTTCTCTAACTAGGTCCCACCTTCTCCCAATAGAGTATTTCAGTTTTGATCTGTCAATGAATTAAACCATTGATCAAGGTCAAAGAGCTCAAGTTCTAGTCATCTCTGAAAACATCCTCACAGACAAGCCTAGAGTAACGATTTACCTTTTGTTGTTTTAAACAAATTCTCACTATGTAGCCCAGGCTGCCTAGAACTCACTATTAGACCAGACTAAATACATTTGCACTGAGGGTCAAGATAAACCATAATGAAGGCCTTTTCAAAGAATTGATAATATGAGTTAAATGTGTCTCCAAGGGCGTCCAAAGCAAAAATAGAAACTAAATACCATGAATTACGAGTTTTGCTTCTATAGACCCAAGCCAATTGTGAACAACTACAACATGGTATTTCTTAAATTTGAAGGTTAATATTTGTAACCTTATTCAGATCAGTCCTGAAACCTTACTTTATTAAGATGATGTCTTTGCATCTGAAATTTCCAATATCTAAGCTCCCAAGAATGGGGAAAAACATCAACCAATCACGGTAAAATCTAGAACCTGATGCTGCATTGCAGAACGCAGTCCTAACACAGAGGTTCCCACTCTGTATCATCACCATTACCTGAGAACTCATGAGAAATGTGAACTTTCAGGCTCCTACTAGACTTACTGATTCAGAAGAGGGTTGCGGAGGATGGGAATTTGTATTTTTACAAGCCTTTCTAGATGATTCTGATAAGGTTTATGGCAATCATACTACTGTAGTGTTTTCCTTTCAAATGTACAGATTTAAGATTTGCATGTTGGTCAGCACAACAAATTGTCACTCTTCTGTTACCTACAAAGAAATTTTCTTGCAGCTTTACTGATAGCCTCTGTTTTAATGGAAGTTACAAAGGAAAAAAAAAATCCTAAGGAGGTCTGAAATGAGATTTAGTTTGTCCAACAGCAAGAAAAAGAGAGAAAAAAAATCAAATGGTCCTTTTAATAATGCAATTTTGTTTCTTGTGATGCAGTTCAATAGAACAACTGTGGAGTATCCTTAAAAGAAAGGACTTGGAAATTGGAGCTTTATGTTCTTTCATTTAAAAGCAGGAGAGGCTGGATCCCATTAGCAAACTTAATCTTGAGTCCACAGGAACTTTCCGACAAGACTATCCTGTGTGGTAGGGGCAAAAAGCATAAAAATTGATTTTGATTATTTGACCTTCAGAGTCAGTGACTGATGCCAGAAGTCAAGGGATACTTCCACATTCTGTATAAACTCACACGTGCAGACACACAGGCACTCCACACTACAAATAGAAATCCGTATGTATGTATCATTACTAGCTTAGCACATATACACTGCAAATGGTAGAGCCAGCATTTCAAGAAGTTCCTGAGCCCGAATACTCACAGAATGAGAGAAGCGTTCACAGGGTAATAGGAAGATGAACAGACATCAAAAGCCTCAGAAATGTTTCTGACCACTTGGCCCAGGGGTGAGACTGAGCTACAGGATGACTAACAGCATTTGTCCCTTCCCCGTTCTCCCTTAATAATTTGCTGGCTAGAAATGAGATGGAAAACAGATTTTTTTAGGATATTCATCCACCTTTATTTATTTTAGCTGTCTGAATAAAGAGCTGTTTTAAACACTCAATTCACTGGCATCAGTAAGTGACAGTAACAAGGTGCTCTGGTATTTCAGTTACAGAAAGTGAAGATGTTGCCCGTATAGTTTATGTCTTTTCTATGAGTTTCTCTTCATTAGATGATTCTCAACTCAAAACATAAAATATGTGATGGAGTTTAAAAAAAAAAAAAAAAGGAAAACCAGAACTTAAAAATACCAGAATAAACACAAGTTAAGCTGATTCCTATTGCTCCCTTGGGGTTCCAGAGAATAGTCCTAAGAATTTTCTTTCAGCGTTTATTACTGAGACTTGAAATGTTTTTTGAAATCACTGTCTTACTTGAAGTCCATATATTTTTTTTTCACAATCATCATTAGTCCAAACTTTCTTCTGTTGCATACTTTAAAGGAAACTGTGATCCATCCAGAAGTGTGTTTCTACAATGATTCTAAATAGGTCACGTTGACAATGAACACTATCCATCACAGAGCCATTCAATAAATATTGATTACATGAAAGAACATAGCAGTAAAAAATTGATTAGAAGATAGTTGTAGATAAACCTAAAAGATTTGAATCTGGCTATTAGAATGGATAAGGAAAACTACTCTTGGATATTTTCCCCAATGTAATTCTTTGATAAAAATGTAATTTTTTAAAATAAAAATTGATTGACAGGATTCTCATAATGCCAAGGAAAGAGCCTTATCAGAATGGTCAGATCCTCCTAACACCATTATCCATTGAGAATATTTTTGTGTTTGTCTAGGTAAATCTTAGAGCAATATACTGAGAGTCATGGGCTACAAAAAGAACTTCCCAAAGGGAGACTTCCTCCATCTAGTTTGCCCTCTTGTCACAAATTCAATTATCTTCAGTTAAGAACTGACACTTCTTTGGTGACCAAAGTTGTTCTTAAAAGAGATCAGGTGATCCACCTGGACATTACCATGCATTTGAAAGGGAGCAAAGATTCTTTTTATATTATTTTTTTATTTTTAAAATTATTTTTATTTTATGTGTATGGGTGTATTGCCTGCATGTAGGTAGGTGCACCTGTGTCGTGCAGTGCTAGCAGAGGTCAGAAATGGCTGTCGGATCCTCTGGAACTGGAGTTACGGACAGTTGTTAGCTGCCATGTGGGTGCTAGGAATCGAACTTGGGTCCTCTGAAGGAGCAATCAGTGCTCTTAACTGCTGAGCCATCTCTCCAGCCCCTATTTTTTATTTTATGTATGAGTGCTTTGCCTATTGTGTGCCCATGTTATGCAATGCCTACAGAGGCCAGGAGAGGGTATCAGCTACTGGAGTTATAAATGATTGTTAATCACTACATGGGTACTGGGAACCAAACTATGGTCCTCTGTAAGAGCAGCAAGTTCTCAACCACTGAGCCAGCTCTCCAGGCCTGGGAACAAGGATCCTTATTGTCTCTCTTTGAAAGGAAGTACAGGTCTGGAGCTCCAACATCTGGCCTCTAACCCTAATTCTAGGGGGAATTTGTGTAAGTCCTTTTTCTCAAAACATTATTTTTCATCTGTCAATGAGTTTACAGGATGAGTACACCTAATTCTAAAATTCTGAAATTCTAAAGTCAGAAATCCTTTAAATCTGAAAGTTTTGATGACTGGCATAGCACTAATAATAGGAGATCCTACACACTTTTTTTTAGTCTATTAATAATTTTATTATCAATCTGTCATTCAATGATCTAAAAGTAGTAATTAGAAAAAAGTGGGGCATGAAAATCAGCTAAAAACACCAAACCAAACAAAAAAACCCAAAACCAAACCAAAAAAGCCACTCCCTTAAAACCATCCCACCAAAAAACAAAACAATTAAAAAAAAACCCCACCCAAAACCAAACCACATTCTATAGGCACAAAATGAATGGAAAAGAAATCTCACCAACAGCACCATGCATGCAGAGATAGAAGGTACATGACAAGTTCCAGGTCAGCCTGAGTTACAGGGTGAGACCCTGTTTCAGAAAACTAAAAAACAAAATAAGAAAAAAAATATGGACAGGCAGTAGGCAATGCCAACAATCCCAGCTCTCCAGAGGAGCTGAAGAATTCAGGGTCATGCTCTGCTACATACTAAGTTTGATGGCTACCCTGGGCTTACTCAGGTGTCCGCCCAGAAAAAAAAAGGGGGGGGGGCAAGGATTCATTCCTAAATGGCCTAGGGGAAGAGCTCCATAGATTCAGAACCCTGAGGCCCCTGGTTCCTGGTCTGCTTTGCCATCTCCATGCCATCTTCATCTTGGACTTCAGCTGATGTCATGGGTTGCAGTTAAGACACAGATGCACTAAAAATTCTGTATAAAATTGTCTTCCGACTAGACATATGAGGTGGATATGAAGTATAAAAGATTTTTGTGTTTAGACTTGGCCCCACCTCTGATACCTCATTAAATATATGAAAATACTTCAAAGCCTGTAAAAATTCAAAATCTGAAACATCTGATCGCAAGCTTTTAAATAAAGATTACTTATCCTATAATGATAACAATTGCTGTCACACTGAGTGTTTAATAAGGCTAAACACTTTGAATATGCCATTTGATATGGACTTCACAAGTGTTCTTTGAAGTCGTACGCTAAGGCTAGCAATTTACCTATGATCACACACAAAGTGGCAGAGCCTGGCTTTAAATTCAAGTGGGTCTTTGTCTAAAACCCAAGTGTACAATAACAGCAATGTTAATCCCTTTCTTCTAGACCTCAGGTGTACTGGGGAGAGCAAATGGCACCCAAATAAGAAAATACTCTGAAAATCAAAGCCCACAAGCATATGGAACTTCATTAGCTGCCATGGGTCTTTTAGCATTTCTGTGAGTGTTACATGAATGAGAGGCCACCTGTATTTTCCATTTACCATGAGCAGGGATTTCTTCATGGATTATTATCACTCCAATCATCTTTATTCTAAATGTCCTTGGCACTTATTGCTACGTTGTTTGAAAAGTGACTCTAAAAACATGGTGATTTATACCGGAGATCTATCTTCGTAGTAACTTGGATTGTCATGTTTGCTCTGTATAACAGAGGTTCAATGAGGTCCACCACCCACTATAATAATCTTAAACCACCCACCCAGCTCCTAAATATCAGTTTCCTCATGTGACAAATGGCAGTGATAATACTCTGTGATCTAAATTGCAGTGCAAAATGGTGACTTCTGGTAGCAAAAAGCCCAGATGTTGGGGCATCAGTATCACCCTAACAGCAGCTGTCAACCAGTGTCTTTACAGGGTGGAGAGTGAGCAGAGATGAACATTTCTAGAGACCTGTTGCCTTCTCTTCATGAGGCTCTGGAACTGAGCTCTAGTCACAATAGTAACTGGCCCTTGAGGCAGGTTTTACCAACTTTTCTCTCTTGTTCCCTTCCCCATTCCCTCACTGTGCTAACTGGATCTACTGTTCAAGTTACCTAGTTTTACCCAAGTTTGAGATATCACAATTTTTTAAAAATCCCAACTAAATATTTATTAATCAAGTGCAGAAGGCAATTCTAAGGTGGCCCTTAAGATTTCCAAAGCCATGCTTGTCTGTCTGCATGATGTCCATGATGGCAAAACTGGTGGCTATCAAAACTGTGATTAGGTTCTATTTTATGGCAGAGTGAATCTTTTTTAAATATTTTATCTATTATTTTCATTTTATGTGTATGAGTGTTTTGCCTGCATGTGTGTAAGTTCATCTATGCCGTGCAATGCCCACAGAAGTTAGAAAAGGGTGTTAGATTCCCCTGGAACTGGAGTTATGGACAGTTGTTATCTGCCATGTGGGTGCTAGGAATCGAACCCAGGTCTTCTGCAAGACCAGCCAGTACTCTTAACCACTGAGGCATCTCTCTAGCCCTAGCAGAGTAGATCCTAATGCAAAGAGATTAATTAGGAAGCCCCAACCCTAGAATGTGAGCCCCTCTAAGAACTTTAAAAAATACTTTGTTGCATGAGAAGAAGCCAGGGAGACTTGACAAGAAGGATTGACTGTGTGCATCCTTGCTGCCTTGAAGATGGATGTGGCCATGTGGCACACATAGCGGCCTTCAGGAACTCATTGATGACAGACAGCAAGGAAAAATGGCCCACAGTCCAACAATCATAAGGAAGTGAATTCATATAAGAATAAGTTTGAAAAGTATTTTTCCCTCAAAGCCTCCTGATATAAACTCAGTCAGCCAAATTTGAATCCAGCCTTCTGATTCCTTGAGCAGAGAGCCAAGCTTCACTCACATTGACTTGCTGCATACCCCCTCTGAGAAAATATAATAGGCATTGTTGTAAGCTGTAACTTTGTGATTTGTTTCATAACAATAGACTTTGAAATGCCAAGTTAAGAGGAACTATATGTTTAATCCAGTGATCAATTCAAGTGCTATCATTGAAAAAAAAGTTTCAATAGTATTTGATAAATGGTATTAACATTATATTCTAAAATATCTTAATACCATTTATCACATTCACTTATTTATTTATGTGTGTGTACGTGTGTGTGTGTGTGTGTGTGTGTGTGTGTGTGTGTGTGTTCGTGCACATGTCCTTACATTCCTGGCACACATATGGAGGCCAGAGGATAACTTATGGGAGTCAGTTCTCACCTTCCATCATGTGGGTCCTGGGGATCAAACTCACATCATCAGGCTTGATGGTAAGTGCCTTTTACCTGCTAAGCCATCTCACACCCCAAATATCCTTTAAATTTTTCTGTGTGTGGTATTATATGTGTACATGTGTGGTATATATACAGGTTCATGTGGGAGTGTACTTGTGTGCATGTGGGGTACATGTGCATGTATGCGTGTACATCATAAATTGCTCTCAGTGGGGGGTCTGTCATGGAATCTGGAACTCACTGTTTCAGCAAGGCTGACTGGTACATGAGCTCCAAGGATTCACCTATCTCCAACTTCCCAGCACAAGACTTACAGACTAAACTACCACATCCATATATTTATGTGGATGCTTGCGATCTGAACTTAGGTCCTCACATTCACAAACAAACACTTTACCAATCAAGCCATCTCCCCACCCCATATTCCTTCAATTTTTAAAAATTGAAGTTATTCTACGTTATTCCATGCTGAAAAAATTTGGTGACAATGTAGGCATCTCAAAATCAGCACTTAAATAATAAGTCTTGATGAAGTATTTAAAACATGACATCAATTTGAGTGAGGAAAAACTACCTTCTACATGGTGGTTCTTTTTACATTGTGTAGCGGTGGGTGGAATAAGTCAGTGGCATACTGGTTCTTGCAGCAACACCTTGCTGTATAATTAGGCTGGAACGAATGTCCACAGAATGAAGAAACGAGGTGAGGCAGGAATTCTAAGCCTCTCTGTTCACTCTGAATTTATAGCTATCCCAGACTGCAGAGGTGCCAAGAACTGCATGGTTCATGTCTTGTCAGTTTTCCTTCCTTTCGAGCATTAAATGATGACACTTAGATTTTCCAAAATTGTTTAGATATTAATAAAATCAGAAATGAAAAGAAGTCAGGCATCCTTTCTGTTGTTACAAATCCCGAGATTACCCAGCCAGGATGCAGTTGGAAGCAATGCCCAGTCCTAAATATCGGACAAATGAGGGCAGGTAAGGAGGCAGAAGACAAGGCAGGTTAGTATGAGCTGAACTCAAGTAACTTAGGCATAACACAGCAGATCCTGACTGGTGACTACACCCAAGGCCACTTTCACCCCACTGGCCTATCATTCAGTTACAGTTTCCAATTCAAGCTTGGATATTTTGCTACCTCTGGTGAGGCTCAGGCCAGGAACCAGGAGAAAGAATCATGTATCAAAGACCTTTTCCCTCTCCTTTTTTCCCCAGAGAGGAAAGTGACTTGCTTAAGACCAAAGGACAAAGCTAGGTCTGAAATCATATTCCATTTTGTTCCAGTTAATAAATAATGGTGTGTTTTCTCCTAATTTTTGAAGCATTAATATGCCTGTTTCTTTATCCTTCCCCTTCTCACTTGTCTGTTGGATACATGGGTACCAGATTAATGCTTTATAAATACCTCCCATACCATGTCTATCTTTTCTATATTCTTATTGCTTCCCATCACAAACAACATAAAGCCCCAAGCTTTTCAGTCTCGAGTCAACGCTTTACATTATTTTGACTTTTGCCTACCATTTTGACCTGTTGGCCTTACTTTTGTGCTCATAACTCTCCACCCCACACTAGATTTCTTCTCTACTCTGTAAGCCCATCTACACTGCTTCCACCTCAGAGTATCTATAATAGATGTTCCCTCTACATTGAAGATCCTGGGGACTTTGAAGTCCTTGAGGACTTTGAAGTCCTTGAGGACTATTTGAAATCAATCCGTTCATTTGTAAATTGAGTTTGTCATCTTCTTCTATAATGTAAACTCCAAAAAAGCAGGCATTCTGTTTATGATATTTACAGTATCTAATACCCACAGAATCTAAAAGAGTGCCTAATACATGGGAAATAGTCAATAAGTATTTGTTGAGTAAGCGAATGAATTAATGAAGAAGTGCCATCTGTCACCATGTATATGATAGTTCCTATTCCTCAACATATTTAATTAATAAAACTAAAAGAAACTATTCCAGAACATGCCAGAAAACAGAATTTCCTACTCACCAATCAGTGTTACAGCTTTCTAGGTGGACATTTAAGCACTCAACATACCAGGCTTGAGTAGGAAGCAAAAAAAATGCATATAACTGATGTCCACTGGAGAGTCACCATTGGGGAGGGAGCTGACTAATCGAAAAGCATTTTTCCTTTCCTTCAGCTTGTGGAGATGAGTCTGTTTATTTTCTCCCCACTGTGATAACACAGTTTCCTTCCCTACCCTCTTCATCCATGGAGTTAATCAATTTGCAAAGGAGATAGGATCTCCCTGCCTCAGCTGGTCCTGCAGGGTGAAAAATGTCTTTCTACAGAAACTCACTTCTCCGTGGGTCCATGACTAGACTATTTAATCGAATGTCAAACCCAGGAAAAGAGCTCATATTGATTTATTTTTACCTTATACAATGTCAAAGGCTCCTTTGTTCTAATAATGTTTTTCCACAAATGAATGTACCTAGATATTATAATCACAGCTAATATTGTTGATACCATTAGACATTTATATGAAAATGTATGAGCTATTAATATGATTCTCGAGTCCCCATCTTCTAAATGTAATGTTATAGGGTTGGCTTCGGCTTTCTTCCAACTAAAGAGTTTTCAGAAATGTATCACCCTAAAATGAGGGAACAATCTCTACTCAAAACAGGCAGTCGCTTTTGCTTCCCAGTCACTCTTTGCCCTTCATGAGAACTCAACCCTTGAGAGCTGACAAATAAAGATAAATTACCAGTCTAGAGCACTCTAACTAACTAAGCCACTGTAGTCACCTCAATGAATCTCAAAACCTAAATTTTGCTTTGTTAGCTGAAATTTCTCCTCTCATTGCCTTCGACTGTGTGACCTAGAATTGTATAATTCCAAGAAAAGGTTGTAAAAGCCAAGTTCTTCATCACCGTGACTTTACTTTTGGGCTTAATGATATTCTTTGACTGGAAAAAGAATTGCTTGATGCTAGAAGGCTCTGTGATGGAAATACTCCACTTTCTGCCTAGCAAACATAAACCCCCTTCTTTTCATATATAACAAAAGATACTCAAAACTATTCTGAACAGTGCCATACAGCATGTCCAAATTAACTGTCTGTTAATTTATGTTCAGAATTTATATTTCCTTACATATGAAATAAATTATGTTTATATTTAATTGCAGCAATAATATAAAAACTAATATTTACCTACTGTTCACTGTGCATAAGAAGCTTTGCGATTCATGTTACCTGCAATATTTCACTTGATCTTCACGGTGATTCTATTAGGTATATATTTTATTAGTGAAATGGTGAGCATACAAAGAAAAAGGCATTCTATCCAGACTTAGTACCTTACACTTATAATCTTAGCACCTAGGAGGTGGAGGCATGAGGATCAGGCGTTTAAGGCCAGCCTTGTCTACAATGAGAGTTCCAGTCTACCCTGGAAAATATTCAGTCTCACAGAGAACGTTATACTAGTTTCCCAAACATTGGACATGTTAAAATTATGAACAGGATTTTGGTGATGCACCTTATGCTATTATATTATTAAGCAATTAATGCCACTATTCACTTACTATTGCCTTTTATAATGCTGTTCTGCCACTGCTGCTAAGAGACCATCAGACCCAAAGGTTAAGGGCATAATCCTCCACAAGACTCCTTGCATAAAGACACCACACACAAACTCCATAGCTCTCTGGCCACTTGAACCAACTAACTACAAATTCAAAGGTTTCTACTACCCTATCCAGTTTAATAATTTGCTTGAATAACTCTCAGAAGTTAGAAAAGTAAAGCCTAAGCAGTATTCTCTATCTGTGAATTCCACATCTGCAGATTTAACCAGTCACAGACTCTTAAGTATTTGAAAAAGAAATGGGGTCTGCACTGAAAATATTCCTCCTGCCATTATTTCTAAAATGATTCAGTATAATAACTACTTGGGCTGGATAGCTTTGTCAACTTGACACACCCCAGTAGAGGAAGTCTCAATTGAAAAACTGCCTCCATTGGACTGGCCTGTGGCCATGTCTATGGGGCACTTTGTTGATTGTTGAGTGATGAGGGAGGGCCCAAACCACTGTGGGTGGTGCCATCCCTGGACAGGTGATCCTGCACTGTATATGAAAACAAGTCAAGAGCCGGGTGTGGTGGCGCACGCCTTTAATCCCAGCACTTGGGAGGCCGAGGCAGGCGGCTCTTTGTGAGTTCAAGGCCAGCCTGGTCTACATAGTGAGTTCCAGGACAGCTGGGGCTACAAGGAGACCCTGTCTCAAAAAGATTAAAAAAAAGAAAAGAAAAGAAAAGAAAAGAAAAGAAAACAGGTCGAGCATAGGCCAGTGGAACAAGCAGCATTCCTCCATGGCCTGCGCTTCAGCTCCTACCTTCAGGTTCCTGATCTGAATTCCTACCTTGGGTTCCCTCAGTGATGAATTGTGACCTGACAGATGTAAGCCAAATAAACCCTTTTCTCCACAAGTTGGTATTGGTCAGAGTATTTTCTTACAGCAATTGAAGGGAAACTAGAACACGACTTATACTGTATAAGGTATTGTAAGTACTTTCGAAGTGACTTGAGGATAAGAACTAGTTATATGCAAATATTATATCATATATAAGGGACTAAACATATTCAGATTTTGGTGTGGGGAGATTTCCCTAGATCTAATCCCATATGGCTACAGAAGGATGACCTGGGACTACAGGGTTTTTTTGTTGTTGGGGGATGGGGTTTATTTTAACCTACATCTCCCAGGTCACAGTTCATCAGGAAACCCAAGGTAAGAAGTCAGAGCAGGAACCTGGAGGCAGGAGATGGAGTATAGGCCATGGAGGGATGCTATATACTGGCTTGCTCCCCTGGCCTGTGCTCACCTTGCTTTCTTTTTTTTA
>NW_008356458.1:2101846-2103830 GCF_000622305.1 Nannospalax galili
ATAAAATTGAATGAGTTTTTAACCTTTAAAAGATATCTCCATTTCATTTTTAAATATACTGTTTCTTACAGAAAGACACACTGTTTTTGCTAATAACACTACAATGTTGGCACATGCGTCTCTAATATGTATGTATCTGATTATTACTAGTCATAATTGGTTGCACTCAGATCCTTGGAACCTGTGTATGTCTATAAAGTCATCGGGTAGATTTCAGTGGTAATGTTTATCACTTCTACTAATTAACATGAAGTAAGTTTTTATGATTGCTCCTCAAATATAATTCATTTTTTTAATTTGTTGATTTGTGTGTGTGTGTGTGTGTGTGTGTGTGTGTGTGTGTATCACACAGAACATTCCAAACCATCTTATTCAACTATACACCCACTTCCCAGATGGAACCCTCCTATAGTCTCCCACCCCCAATACAGCCCTTATACTCTGTCATCTCTGCTACTGTCTGCCGTGTTGTTGGCACCCCAGCCATTCCCCACAACTTGTCCATCTGGTGAATCTAGACAGCCTATCTAGAGGTCTTTGTTTTAGGAAGGTCAGCTGTTCCTCATCTAGCAACAATCAGTTGTCAATATTTCTTTAGATAAGATTGGGGTCTGCTGTTCATTTTCCCAGTTCTATGCTGGGTTACTATCTGGGAGTCACTTAGGCCACCTGGCTAACAACTCGAAAGAAGGTATCTCCTATCTGGCATTGTTCCTTGTTATGTAGCCTTTAGCTACGCATATGGACTCTTAAGAAATTATATTGGGCCCTTTAATCTTTGGTTATACTTTCCTTTTGGGTGTTTAAGGCCTTTCAGTTGGCCCAGATAAACCAATTTATTTTTACTCTTAAGGCATTTTGAGGATCTGTTCCTCAGGGGTCACATGGGCTTGGGAGGAGCCCCTGGCTCCTTTCTTTTACCAGTTCAGCCTATATGAAGATAAGTCAAAGGTCCTGCTCAACCATGGTTGGCTTCGCTTGAAAGAATGGAGGAAATTATTCCTCTGTGTTGACCCTCCTCTTTATAGACGGGACACTGGTTCAAGTCCATCTCGTGGGGTCTCCTTGGCCTCCTTAATCAAGAGGACAGGTGACCCACCACAATTATAGGACATTTTGAGAGATGCTCATGGTCCCTTGGAACTAGTCGACCTAGGAAGGCAAGGAGCAAAACCTGTCCTTTATGTTCCTCTGACCAAATTAGTATAGGCCTCAAAGGATATCTGTTAAACATCCAAGAAGGTTAATTCCACCATCTGGTACTTTTAATTACTCTGTTCCATGTAGATAAATCTTGGGCAAAGACCACTTGTTCTCAGATAAACCCTGCCTAGACATATATTTCTTGATCTGGTACGTATAATTTGTCAGTAGGTTGTTTGACTAATATAGTTTCCTCTGTTTTTTAAAACTAGCTAGGCATTATTTATCTCACATTTTCTAACCGCTCCATCATGGTTTCCCCAATCAAGGTGCCCCCATTTTCCCCTTTTCTCCCTTAATAATACCATTTTCCTATGGTCCCACCTCTCTTGAGCTCGTTCTTTCCCTTTATCCCCTAGATTCTTTGTATAACCTTCCCTCCTCCCTCCCTTAAACTATCCCAATTTTTATCCATATCTCTCTTATTAACGCCTGTTTCCTATTGTTCTTCTCTTTCAGGTTCTTTTTTTTTCCTTTCCCTCCCAGGTTCCTTTCCATTATCCTGTAGTTATGCCTGGATACATACTCACTTATCAGGACTTGGTTCTAGGATACACATATGAGGGAGAACACATGTCGTTTTTTTTTCCCGAGTCTGTGTTAGTTTATTTAGTATAACAGGTTCTAGTTCCACCAATTTACCTACAAATTTCATGATTTTGTCTTTCTTTACTGCTGAGTAAAACTCCATCGTATAAATGAACCACATTTTCATTATCCCCTTGTCAGATGAGGGACACTTAAGTTGCTTCCATCTCTTAGCTATTGTGAAAAGAGCAGC
>NW_008356458.1:2103864-2106077 GCF_000622305.1 Nannospalax galili
CGTTCTTTGGGTATATGCCAAGGAGTGGTATAACTGGGTCAAGTGGTAGGTTCATTTGTAGTCTTTTAAGAGTTCTCCACACTGCTTTCCATAGGGGTTGAACCAGTTTGCAACCCCACCAGCAGTGGATGAGTGTTCCCCTTTCCCCACATCGTCTCCAACATTTGGTATCATTTGTTTTCTTGATCGTAGTGAGTCTGACTATTGTAATATGAAATCTTAAAGTGGTTTTAATTTGCATTTCCCTAATTCCTAGTGATGTTGAACATCTTTTAAGATGTTTCTTAGTGATTTTTACTTCTTCATTTGAGAACTGTCTGTTCAGCTCCTTAGCCCATCTATTAATTGGGTTACTTCCTTTCTTCATTCTCTGTTTTTGAGTTCATTATATATTCTGGATCTCTGTGAGATGTGTTGCTGGTGAAGATTTTCTTCCATTCTCTGGGTATTCTCTTCAATTCCCTGGTTGCATCATTTGATGTACAGAGTGTTTTAGTCTAATGAGGTCCCATTTGTTGATTCTTGACCTTATTTCCTTGAGCAATTGATATCCAGTTTATAAAATCCTTTCTTATACCTATGTCTTGTAGGTTACTGCCAATGTTTTCTTCTAACAGTTTCAGGGTTTCAGGCTTCAGATTGAGGTCTTTAATCCATTTGGAATTGACTTTTGTACAAGGTGAAAGATAAGGGTTTAGTTTCATTCTTCTACAGGTGGAGATCCAGTTTTGCCAGAAACATTTGCTGAACATGCTGTTTTTCCTCCAGTGAATGTTCTTGGCCCCTTTTGTCAAATATCAGGTGGCAAATTGCATGCACTTGTATTTGGGTCTTCAATTTTGTTCCATTGATCAATGTGTCTATTTTTGTGCCAGTACCATGTTGTTTTTATGACTATAGCTCTGTAATACACTTTAAAATCTGGGCTAAATAGATGGTTCAGTGGTTAAGAGCACTGGCTGTTCTTGCAGAGGACCTGGGTTCGAGTCCCAGCACCCACATGTCGGCTAACAACTGTCTGTAACTCCAGTTTCAGGGGATCCGACAACCTCTTCTGTCCTCTGTGGGCATTGCACAACACAGGTGCACTTACCTACACACAGGCAATACACACATACAGGTAAAATAAAAATAAGAAATTAAAAAAAAAATCTGGTATAGTAATCCCCCAGCATTGTTCTTAGTGCTCAGGGTTGTTTTGGCTATCCAAGGTCTTTTGTGCTTCCATATGAATCTTAGGATGGTGTTTTTGAATTCTGTGAAAAATGTTGTAGGGATTTTGACTGGCATTGCATTGAATCTATAAACGGCTTTTGCTAGGATGGTCATCTTCACAATATTATTTCTTCCAATCCATGAGCATAGGAGGTCCTTCCATCTTCTAATGATATCTTCCTCAATCTCTTTCTTTAAAGATTTAAAAATTTCATTGTAGAGGTCGTTAATGTCTTTGGTCAGGTTTATTCAGAATTTTTTTTTTGCACTGTTGTGAATGGGAGTGTTTCCCTGTGCTCTTTTTCTGCTTGTCATTGGTATATAGAAAGGCTACAGACTTTTGTAGGTTAATGTTGTAACCTGCCACTTTACTGAATGGGTTAATAATTTCTAGGAGTTTTCTGGTGGAATCTTTTGCATCTCTTAGCTATAATATCGTATCATCTGCAAAAAGGGATAATTTGATCTCTTCTTTTTCAGTTATTACTCCTTTAATTTCCTACTCTTTTTGCCATTGCAAGAGTTTCAAGCACTATGATAAAGAGAAGTGGAGATAGTGGACAGCCTTTTCTGGTTCCTAATTTCAGTGGGAAAATGCTTCCAGTTTTTTCTCCATTTAAAATGATATTGGCTGTGGGTTTGTTGTATATTGCTTTAATTATGTTGAGGTATGTTCCCTCCAGTCCAAATCCCTCTAGGACTTTGAACACAAATGCATGTTGAGTTTTGCCAAAGGGCTTGTTTGCATCTATTGAGATGACCATGTGGTTCTTGTCTTTGAGTCAATTTATATGATTTATAACATTTATTGACTTACATATATTGAAGCATCCCTGCATCTCTGGAATAAAGCCAACTTGATCATTGTAGATCATCTTTTGATGTGTGTCTGTATGCCGTTTGCAAGTATCTTATTGAGAATTTTTGCATCTATGTTCATTAAGGATATGGGTCTATAGTTTTCTTTTTTGCTTGTGTCTGTACCTGGCTTAGGTATT
>NW_008356458.1:2106421-2107208 GCF_000622305.1 Nannospalax galili
TTGATTTGGAAGTGCTCTTTCTTTCTTTTCGTTAACTGGGCTAGCAGTCTGTCAATCTTGTTTATCTTTTCAAAGAACCAGCTATTGGATTTGTTGATTCTTTGTACTGTTTTCTTTGTTTTGATTTCATTAATTTCTTCCCTGATTTTTGTTATTTCTTCTTGTCTCCCGCATTTGAGTTTTGTTTGCTGTTGCTTTTCAGGTATCTTGAGTTGCAATGTTAAGTCATTTATTTGTGTTCTTTCTGATTTTTTAATATAGTCACTTAGAGCTATAAAATTCCCTCTAAGAACCACTTTCAGTGTGTCCCAGAGGTTTTGTTGTGCTACATTGTCCTTTTCATTTAGTTCCAGGAATACGTTTATTTCTTTTTTAATTTCTCTTTTGACCCATTCATCATTCAGGAGTGTGTTGTTCAATCTCCATGTGTTCATGAGGTAACTAGGGCTTCTTCCATTGTTGATTTTAAGCCTTATTACATTGTGGTCTGATAGAAGGCATGGAATTATTTCAATCTTTTTGTATATGTTGAGGTTTGTTTTGTGCCCCATTATATGGTCAATTTTGGAGAAGTTTCCATGGGGCGCTGAATAGAAAGTATATCCTTTGGTGTTTAGGTGGAATACTTGGTAGATGTCTGTTAGGTCCATTTGATATATGGTATTATGGTATTGTTTAATTCAGATGTCTCTCTGTTAACTCTGTGCCCTGTTGACCTATCTAATGGAGACAGTGGGGTATTGAAGTCCCCTACTATTAATGAGCTGGGATTAATCTGGGTCTTAAA
>NW_008356458.1:2107230-2130959 GCF_000622305.1 Nannospalax galili
CTTTATCTCTTCTGATTAGTTTTAGTTTAAAGTCTATTTTATCAGATATTAGAATTGCAATGCCTGCTTTTTTCTTAGTACCATTCGCTTGGTATATTTTTTTTCCCATGCTTTCATTTTAAGGCAGTGCCTGTCCTTGAAAGTGAGGTGAGTTTCTTGCAGGCAACAAAAAGATGGGTTTTGTTTCTTAATCCATCCACCTAGTCTGTGTCTTTTGACTGGGGAGTTCAATCTTTTGATATTTAAAGTTATTAATGAAAGATGTGCTTTGAATCCTGTCATTTTTATTTCTGTTTACATTCATGATATAGCTGTACTTTTCCACATTTATACCTTCATTGAATTTCTTTCTGCAACCCTTTGGGTATAGTTATTCCCTTCTTCAGCCCTTTGTATTGCTTCAAGAACTCTCTGAAGGGCTGGTTTCGTGGACATGAATTCCTTCAGCCTATTTATGTCATGGAAAATTTTTCTTTCCCCTTCAACTATAATAGACATTTTGGCTGGATATAGTAATCTGGGTTGGCATCTGTGGTCTTTTAAAACTGGGAATATTTTGGTCCAGGCTCTTCTGGCTTTCATAGTTTGCACTGAAATGTCAGCTGTAATCCTAATGGGCTTTCCTTTAAATGTAACTTGTTGTTTTCTTTTGCAGCTTTCAGTACTGTCTCTTTGTTCTGTATGTTTAGTGTTTTCACTATGATGTGCCATGGAGAGTTTCTTTTCTGGTCTTGTCTATTTGGTGTTCGATATGCTTCTTGTATTTGTATGGGCATTTCTTTCTTTAATTTTGGGAAATTTTCTTCTATGATTCTGTTAAAGTTCTGGTCCATACCATCATCTTGATATTCTGTTTTCCATTTCATTCATCTTATTGGTGGGGCTTTCTCCTGACATTTCTAATTGGCTTACTGAGTGATTCACATCCTTCTTCATTTCAGCCTGAGTATTCTTCAATATTTCTAGCTCTTTTCTGAATTCATTCAGTTTATCCCTATCTTCCTTCAGTTCTTTTGATTTCTTTGTGTGTTCTTTAAAATCACTGAATTCTCTTATCATGTTTATAATTGTTCTTTTGAGTTCTATGTCCTGCATTATCTCTGGGAGTTCTCATTGTACTCCTCTAGAGGACTATTAACATTTGGTGGGGATATGTTATTTGGATTTTTCATGTTGTTATTTTTTTTCTGTGATTTTGACATGTGAATTTCTTTTCTAGTTTCCTATTCTTGTGTGAGAGTCGAGCCTTCAAGTTCAGGTCTGCTTCTTTTTGTAAACTTTATGTTCCTTTGTGCTTTACTTTTTGGGCATGCAAAGCTGGTTCATCTAAGCTCCCTGTTCTCTCTTTTAATTTTATATTGGAGTGCCTAAATTGCTATTGTCTTCAGGAGTTCCCACAGAGGCCCAAGTCAGATGAGGATCAGACACTCTCAGGCTTTCTCCTAAGGTTTGGGTCCCTCCAGGAAAGATGTTATCTTCAGGAATTTGGGGGTTGGCCTGGCCTGGGAGAAGGGCCCAGGAAAGATGCTGGTCTTGGGCAGCTGGTGGCTGTACCACCCAGGAATGCAAAGGGAGGTGGGTACAGGAAGAGGCCCCCAAGGCCTCCTGGGGACTGCAGGGAGGAACTGGGTTGGTCTGGATGCAAAGAATCAGGCAGCAGTGGTGGCTCCAAGCAGAGAGGTCAAGCCCGGTATCTGAGGTGTCAAGACAAGAAATGGGCCAGTACACAGGCTAAGAGAGATGGGGTGGGGGATCTGGGAGGGTGAATGAGGCTGGGGGAGTCAAGGCACAGTGGGCACCAATGGACTTACCCAGGACAGTGGCTGGTGGGTTGTGCAGCCCAGGGAAGCAGAGAGAGGTGAGTGAGGGTGGGACCAGGCCCCGAGAGCTCCCAGGAGAAAGGCTGGCAGGTTGTCCAGCCCAGGGAATCAGAGTGAGGTGAGGGCATACCAGGCCCAGAGGGCTCCTCAGGACCTCAAGAAGGAACTGGGTTGGTGGGATGCAAAGGATCAGGAAGCAGTGTCAGTTCTGGGCTGAGAGGTCAGCCCTGGGGTCCAGGAAAGAGGCTGGTGGGTGGTTTTATTTTTAAATTACACACAGTATCACCAGCCAAATGTTAAAACACATAGGGTGAGATCTAGGAAGACCAAAACACAAAACTTCCCAAGTATTTAGGATGTATCACTTTCCCTGCAGGTGAATGTGTATCACTAACAGGTAGCCCACCCAAGCTGAAAGTCTGGACAGTTTATTGTTTTCATCTTGCAGGTTTAATTGGTTGAATCATTGGCAATATGATTGTACCCAATAACCAACCTTCCAAGAAGTTGGATGACATCATTTGACTTCAAGTCACAACTCTAAAATTATATGGCATATCTTTCCAGCATGGTCAGGCCCCATCCTAAAATTATCCAAAGATTACTGAGTTACCTTGTTGGCATAAACTCATGGAAACATTTCTACCTCTTGGCAGTCCCAAGGAGTAAGAAGTCATTTTCTATTGATCAGGTGAAAAGACCTTTAATCCCAAGACTTCAAAGGCAGAAGCATTAAGTTAATAAATTCAAGGCTGGCCTGAGTCACATAGTGAGATTCAGCCTTGACTAGGTAACATAACAAGATTCTATCTTAATACAAAACAAGTAAACAATTATATCAATCAGTTTCCTTTTAATTTAAATAAGTTTGTGAGAAACAATACAATATAGTCAAGTCCTATCAGTGTGAGTTGATCTTTTCTAAACACCTTACAAGAGATGAGTGACTTCAAATTAAAAATGTTATCTACAGAGACTGGAGAGATGGCTCAGTGGTTAAGATCATTGACTGCTCTTGCAGAGGTCCCGGGTTCGATACCCAGCACCCACATGGCAGCTATGAACCGCCCTTAACTCCAGTTCCAGAGGAATCCTAAGCACTCTTCTGCATTGCACAACATGGGTGCACTCACATACATGTAGGCAATACACTCATACACATAAAATAAAAATAATAAATAAAATATAAAAGCATGTTTATCTCCATATTATCCAAGATCATCTATCATAAGCACTTACATATTTTAAGTCAAGATTATTACACTATTTTCCATCAAATCTTTTTTATTTTGTGTCTTGGCAGTGTTCATTATGAGTAGAACTAGAATGTGGGTGTTCCAAGGACCTGTTGGGATCATACTGGTCCGTCTTCTCAATTTTCAAATGAGAAACAGAATTATTCCCAACATAAAGAGAAGACTTCTCCAAGCTTATTCACCAAGGACTCTCGGTTTTTTTGACCTTCAGAAAGGGTGTTTTCTTCACCCTCAAAAGCTTGTGTCACCTGTATTGCTGTAGAAGGTGAATGAAAGGGGAGTATGTGAGGGAGAGACAGACATGCTTCTTATAGTGCTAAATTCAGACAGCATTTCAAGGACAGCACATCCTGTGAAGTGCTCAGAATTCTCAGTTGGGTTGGCCAGTTTTCTGAACACTATAGCTGGTATACTGTGTCAGCTAAGCTTCAAGTATTATTTTTTCCCTGGTATTGAATGAATGTTTTCTCTAATATCCTGATCCCGGCCTACAGGCTTAGAGAAACCAATCTACTCTCCCCGCATTCATCTATTTCAACATGAGTCTTCAAAAATAATAAACACAATGTGGGTCAATGTAAAAACAAAACTGAGGAAGAGCTAGCTTAAGGAACTCATATTTGGTGGAAAAAATGGAACAGCATCTCAGAAACTTTCTTCAAGTCTTCTGAATAACTCCACCCTGCAACAATATTTTTTCCATTTGGCTATTGGAAATGATAAAGTGAGGGCTAAGATAGGCACCTATTTTTAAAATTTAACATTGGGTTTTTTTTTCCCTTTGTATATATGCCTAGGCATAATTGTGGTGAATAGTCTTTAAAAATTTAACAGTACATTAAATAGACTAATGGGGTTCCAATAAATATGTGTGAGAATGGTTCTCTCCTTGACAAAGCTTGTATACTCCCGGAATATACTCCTGGATACCAGCATTAATCTCTTGACAGCTACTATTTTAGATGTTATTTTATACTTGGGTTTCAAATGGACTCTGATATGTTTTGACTATCTCTCTTTATTTTTTTTTCACCAACTATGTAAATCCTGCAATGAGTCTTTGCAAAATCTCTCCATGTCATCCTCATCGCCTCTCCCCTACCATCACCAGTCTAGGCCTTCTCTGTTTTGATCTGGATTAACTGAAACAGATCCAAAGCTGCTTGTCAGAATGCAGTGTCTGGACAGCACACACATCTCTGCATAGCAACGTTCCTCGGTTCCTGCAGTCACTGGGCCCTTTTCCTTGCTGAGTGGGCAGTGTAGGTAGTGGTAGCACTTGGGCTTTGGAACTGACTGCCAGTCGTGCCTCCCCCTTTGTTTAACTCTGTAACTTGAGACAAGTGAATTTGCCTTTTGAACCACAGTTGGAATATCTGCAAACAGAGGATAAGTTATACACCTCAAAGAGTTGATATGAGAATTAAATAGAACAATCCATGTAGAGTGCTTTGCATAGTGTCTGGTATATTGTCACATTCAATAAATGGTAGTTATCAAAAGCTATTTTATCTATGGGACCAATTCTCAAGTCCCCAAACTGTATCAAATTACTTTCCCAACACTAAGCCATCCCTTATGCTTCTCAGTTTTTATTTCATATTTCTTAAACATTGTAAGCAATGAATGATTCATCCCAGTCCTGAAAAGCCAAAGTTATGAGCAATCTATCCTCAAGGAACAATGTTTCTGTTGACAAGGCCAGGCAAGGCACTCTAATTTACCACTTTGTTAATTTCTATTATGCCCCAGGCTGGGAAAACCTAATTACCAGGGTGAGGGAACCACCACTCATCACCCCAGATGGAACTGCCTGCCAACTGCATCTTAGATATCTAAGCATTGTGGGTCAGCTGCCATTCCTATCAAAGGGTGAAAACCAAAACCTCCTGAGGTTGGAAATTTTGCCCTAGCTAATAATTGAAGCCATTATGATGTCCTGTTTTTATATAAGCCGAACCTCCCTGCCCAGCTGAACTATGAGTTGCTGGAGGTTAGAGAGCAGCTCTCAGTCATGGTTTGTTGTTTTCAGAAACAAAAATTTCTTTGCTAAAGATTAGAGTTTTCTTCTGCTGTTTTGTCTGAAGTACTCAGAGACAGCAGAGGAAGAACTGGGAACTGGTCCCTATTCTAGCTCTCACTCTTCTTTATTTGTTGTTTTGGTTTATGTATATGAGTGTATTGCCTGCATGTATGTAAGTGTACTGGTGTAGTATAATGACCATGGAGGTCAGAAGAGATCATCAGATCCCCTGAAACTGGAGTTATGGACCTATGTTAGTCACCATATGGGTGCTGGGAATTGAACCCGGCTCTTCTGCAAGAGCAGTCAGTGATCTTAACAGCTGAGCCATCTCTCTGGGTCGCAAGCTGTCTCACTCTTGTTAGAGAAAAGAAGAGATGGAGTTGTCAGGGAGACCACTGAGTTCCATGGAGCAGAAACATAATTTGAGTAAGTTGAATCAAGCCATATACCTGATAAAGAGTTATTATCCAAAATATACAGTGAATTCAAACAATTCTATATGCAAAAGAAAAAAAAAAAACTAAAGGGCTTAGGATTTACATAACTAGGCCTGGCATGGTAACTGTGCAGAATCACCATGTGCAGAGGCAGGCAAGTCTCTGTGAGATTGAGGCCAGCCTGGTCTATATAGTGAGTTCCAGGCTAGCTGGGGCTATAGGAAGACTGTGTCTCAAAAATGAAACAAACAATGTTTAGCGATCAGGCTCAGCTGAAGTGGTGATGATGGTAGTTATTTCATGCAGAAGGGACTGCTGTATAGTATCATCTTATTAAAAGAACCTGGAATTTAAAAGGATTTAGTGCTAGGACCCACATATGAGGGAGAACACATGTCATTTGTTTTTCTGAGTCTGTGTTACTTCACTTTTTCAAGAGGTGTAAAGCTTTGGTTATTCAGGATGAATAATTTCTGGAGATCCAATGAATCACATGATGATTACGGTTAATAGTACTGCACTGGCTGCTTGAAATACGCTAAGAGGGTAGCTTACAGGTGCTCTCCCATATCAAAAAGGAAGGAAACTGAAGTAGATTGAGTACAATGCTCATTTCATAACATACATATGTATTACAACATCATTTACATCTGAAATTTCTATTTTTCAGTTATACACCAATAAAGTGAAAAATTTTAAAGACTAGCCTAAGCAAAATAGGTGGGGGATATTCACTTATAATGTTAAAACTGATGGGTGTGTTACATCTGAGAAGTCTAAATCCTGGTCGTCCAGTGATGTCCTTGAGGAATGTCTAGTTCTAACTGTTGCCTCCATGCTCTTCATGTCGGCTTCTTCTTGGGCAGCGCTCCCTTCTAGGTCTTCTTGTGAACTCCAGCAGCTCCAGTCTTAACAGCTGACTTCCTAACAACTAGTCAAAGAAGAGGCTCTCCTGATTTGGTTGGTGGCTTGAGTCACATGCCTTCTGCAAAACTATTATTGTATTTGGGGGAGGGCACGACTGGATTCAAATGTGACAGGGTGAATGTTTTTTTAAGTTTTATTTATTTTTATTTTATGTATATGAATGTTTTGCCTGCATATATGTATATGTATCATGTATTTGTTTGGTGCCCACAGGGGCTAAAACAGGGTATTGGAGCACCTGGAACTGGAGTTACAGATGGCTATGAGCTGTCATGTGGGTTCTGGCAACCGAACCAAGGTCCTTTGCAAGAGCAGCAAGTGCGCTTAACTGCTGATCTAGCTCTCCAGCCTGGAAGGGTAATTCTTAAAGGAACAACTGGAGTTGTTTCAAATAGAAAATGATCCTGACTAGATATATAGTCAGTAGACAATTCAAGGCTCTGAAAACTCTAACATTATGTGTATAGCCTTTGAACCTCTAAACTAAGCTCTTGAAGACCATGCTAAGTCCAAGAAAGAGACCTCAGGCACATTTCCCCTGCAGATTAGTCTTGTTTCACTCTGCATCCTTTGGGTGAGTCCATTTCTTATCTCTTTCCTACTTGTCTTTGGAGCATTGTCATGTGGGTTCTTAAGTCTGTGTGGAGCTGATCTGTTAAAGCTGGCTTTCATGGAACACTGATTCTATTTGGTCTGAAGCCAAGTGGACTAGGATAATAAATACTCCATTTTCATTTGTGCTTCATAGCAATCAAGTCAAATATTCCCTCTCTTGACATCACATGGCCCCATCTTCTCATCTTTTGTAATTTAGTCAGTTCCACCCCAACATATACCCGCAGCTGGAATAGATACAGGTGTCACAGAATTTTAATCTGAATTCATTTCATTGCCTAGATAGATACTATATGATGCAGCATTATGTGATATCAACATGATCAACACTATTAGAATGATGCTACAAGGTTTACAGTATAAAAAAAGAACAGATGTTGGTTCAGCAAAACCATCCTACAAAAATAAGATGTGGAAAGTTGGAAAACAAGATCAATATTTTGAAAGAGAGAAAAAGAGAAAAAGAGAGAGGGAGAGAGAGAGAGAGGGAGAGAGAGAGATATTCCAGAGTGAGAAGGTATAGAAGTAGGAAATAGGAGGGTATATATGAAGACTGGGAAGGGGTGACTGTGGCTGGGGTGGAGAGAACTGAATGAAGCCGGTGATATGGAAGGGATACTGGGCAAAAGTAAAGGACAGGAATGAGAAGAAGCCAGAGAGGCAGATAGATGCTGAGATGGGCCACCTAGAAAGGAGACCAAGACAGGTTAATATTATGTGATGAGGGGGGATGGACTGCAGGCAAAAGGACACAAGAGTCACAAAAAAAGGATGCAAAGTTGAACTTTTCTAATTTCAATCCCATCATAGCACCCCCCTGGCATATATGTAAATTCAATTTTCTGAGTATTGAAGTACCAAGAACAATGTTCCCATTTCAAAAGAATAACATGTATTGTTCCTCTGATGCAGTAATTATGAAAGCTGGGTTACCACTAGTGCAATAGGAATCAGGCGTGACTAGTCACTGAATACATTTATCATACTGACCCACTTAGAAAAAGTCATTGAAAATTTTTTCTTGGGGGAAGGGTTTTGTAACCTAAATTTTTTTCTCCCATTTAAAATTATATCAGATCATTCTATTATAGTGTTATTTAATATGTAATTTTTATTACTATACATAAAATATTAATTTTTAAGGATGATTTGCTCTCAAGCAACAGAGAAGGCAATCAGCAGACATCCTTCATGCATTAGAAGCCTCAAGGTCAGTCTTAACTGCAGAGTAGCTTTGTCTAAGATCTTGTCCTTCCTGAAGAAACTCTCCAAGTCTGAAGCCCTTCATGAGACACTTGGAGTAGAGCTACTTCTCCAGAGCTCCTTGGTAGGTGGACTGACCAAAGTCATGTTGGAAGTACATTACAGATGGGCTTCTTTTATCTTTTTGCCATTGATATTACTGTCTAATAAACAATATGGATCTGGGGCTGGAGAAGGCTCAGCAGTTAAGAGCACTGGCTGCTCCTGCAGAGGATCTGGGTTCAGTTCCCACAGCAACCATATGGCAAATAACAATCATCTGTAACTCTGGTTCCAGAGCATCCAGCATCCTTGTCTGGCTTCCATGGGCTTTACACACATGTGGTGTATTTACATATATGCAGGCAAAACATTCATATACATAAAATAAAAATAAATTTTAAAAAATTTAAAGATCATGAACCCAAAACTCTCTGTGATGTCTTGCTGTCTTCCTTGTAGGAACACATTTTTAAAGACAGGATCAAATCACAAGAGATGCTATATGTAGTTAAGGCATGTTCCCTGTGTTCAAGTCTCTCAAAAGGAAACCAGCACATGAATTGTCCTCTAATAAATTGTCAGAATCCCTTAAATTTCAAATCATATTATGAAGCTTAAATATCTAAGTTCAGATAAGAAGAGAAGAGGCAGGAAAATAAGGAATTCAGAACAACTCCATTGCGCTCATTCAATAGCTTTTACCTATTACCTCTCCAGCATTACAATCTGCAGGAGGGACTGGAGACACCAGGAACAAGGCAAAGCACAGGCTATCATGGACACCTTCTTAAAGAAAAAAGTCTCCAAGAAAAGCCAGACTCATTAGAATGGATGTAAGAGCTGGACATAAAATATCTTAATGTGATTACATCTGTAAAAATGGTCTTTCCAAATAAAGTCACATTATGAAGATCCAATAGTGCAGACTTCAACATATCTCCTTTATAGACACAATTCAACCCAAAACAGTTCCAATAAATATTTCACTAGCCTTGGCAGTACGTAGTGGCAGTGGTTATAAGGGCCAATTTTAGAAGCAGTCAAGTATCTAAACTGTGGCTTTCTAAGGATTAGCTGACACTGATAATTTTTTCTCTAAGTGAGAGTTTTTCTCATGTACAAAACAGGAACAGAATCAGTATGTACACGCTGAGATTTCACTTTATTTATTTATTTATTATTAATTAATTAATTAATTAATTTATTTATTTATTTATTTATTGGAGAAAGGATTTATTCAGGTTCAAATTTCAAATTACAGTCCACCACAGTGGGAAAGTCAAGGCAGAAGGAGCTTCAGACAGCTGGTCCCATTGCATCCGTAGTGTGAAGACACAGAGATCAATGAATGCTTAGTGCCCAGTTCACCTTCTGACTTTTATATAGTCCAGGATCTCCTCCTAGGAAATAGTCCCACCCACACTTAAGATGGATCTTCCCATATCAATTAACATAATCAGGATAATTCTTCATAGGCATTCTGAGAAATATGCCTCCTGCATAATTCTAGATTCTTTCAAGAATCAATTGACAATTAAATTACCACAGCTACACCCTTTCTCAGCTTGACAGCCTGACATATCACCTTTAGGACATAACCTTCCACTCCTCATCCCCATAAGCTTATGACAATGTTATAATGTAAATGCATTCATTCCAACTTTAAAAGTCCCCATAGTCTTCAACGATACTTTAAAAGTCCAAAATATCTTAACAGAGCTCTTATAACATAAAAAGAGGTTATATATTTCCAACATCTAATGACTCAGAGTAAACATTTCCATTCTAAAATGGAAAAATCAGGGTATAACAAGCAATTATTAGACCAAAGCAAACCCAAATCCAGCAACGTAACTAGGAAATCCTATAGCTTCATGTCAAGCATAGGCTTATAATGTAAGCCATCCCTCCAGCTTTGCTGCCTGCATCACACATAGATGCTCTCTGGCTGGCTCTATTCTGTGTCTGCAGCAATATTCATATGTTCTATGGTCCTGGCACCTCCAACATCCTGGGGTCTCCTCTCCAACTTGGGCTTCACTTTTCACAGCTTTACACAATAGCCTCTTGGGGCCTCTTTTCAGGGACAATGCCACTGCCACGTATTGCCTGGCGTCAGTTGCACACCACAACCCCTTCAGTCTGGCATCTTTCATATCTTCAAAATCGATATCGTATTAACTATGTGTCCAAGCTCTGCTGTGAGCTTGAGATGGAGCCTGGCTCCCTCGCACAGTAGCTACATTCACTCTGTGTGCTAACCCTGGGAAAAACTTTCCTAGCCAGTTTCCTTTTGAAGCACAGGGAACTTCTTCAACCTAGGGTTTCTTCTTTTAAATGAATTTGGACCTTCATAAGATGGGAGCTTTCAAGAGATGGGGTTTTGGCCTGAGGACACCTTATTTTTTTCCAGTGTAGCACAGGAGGTTTTTCTTCAGTGGGGCTGATCTCTTTAACAGGTACAGCTGCCTTCCTAATACCAGTTTGAATATTCTCCTGTCTTGAAATTTCCTTTTTTGAACAAGAAAGTCCTTTATCTTTAAATTCAGTTTCACTCAGATTTTCAGAACACTGCCAGAATGAAGCCAAAATACCACAATAATGGTTTCCAGTTCCTGCTGGAATTCTTGTTCCCCTCTGAAACCCCATGAGTTGGGCCTCTACTACAAATTTTTATTTTTATCTTATGTGTATGTTATGCCTGCATGTATGTAAGTGCATACATGTCATGTAATGCCCATGGAGGACAAAAGAGGACATTGGATTCCTTAGAATTGGAGTTACAGAGAGCTGTTACCCTCCACATAGGTACTGGGAGTCAAACCCAGGTTTTCTGTAAGAACAGCCAGTGCTCTTAGAGCTCCCTTCTCCTAATTCTCTTCCCCTCCTATGGCTATTCTTAAAGACTCATATTAAGGCAACAACATCTTCATAGCCAAAGTTCCTGGCTGACGATTATAATCAGAGAACTCTGTCTACTTGCATTAGAAGTGTAATGTGAACAGAAAGAAATCTTCATTCCTTTGAGCTATTGAATTTTGGCGGTTTGGGTGATGCAATGCAGCCTGCCTTATCGTAACTGGTGCATAATAACCTCTACAATTAGAATCTTGTCTTGACTTTGCATCTTCTGAGTGTGTTGTCCTCCTCAAGTTACAAGCACCATTCATATTTCTGTGGGTTTTGTTAATACATTGAAACCTGCTTACCCTGACTTGGACATAATCACACTCTCACAGTGTGAGCTTTAAATGAAATAAAGCAGACTGTGCTCGGTACATTACCTGGGCACATAAAGCCTCAATTAGATACCATTTTCATTATGCCCAAGGTAGCAAATACATTAAAATATGTACATGACAAAAAAGTTGTGAGCTCTTGCTCATTCGAGTGTTTGAGGTTAAAACAAAAAGAACTAATACAGCTGGCATAGTCCATCCACACTGGTAACATCTACTGAGTGGATCATACTTTGCCAAGTACTGTGTGATAGATAGCTTGACACACTTTAACTCTTTTAGTCCTTGGCACCGCCATAAATTGGAGTAATAGGATTATATATTTTCAAAGGTAAGGAAGTTAAAGACCAGGAAGGTTAAATATTTTTCCAAAGTCACCACAGCAGGAGAAGGCAGAGGCAGCACTTGAACCCATGCTATCTGGCCCCAGCAGGAGCACTGCTCTAGACTCAGGATCTCACACAGGTCACACATTGCTGAAGTGTCTTGAGCACTTTCCAGGATTGTCCTGGAAGGAAAAGCAGACGTAGAGGATGATGCATTTTGCCCTAACAATGCCCCGGGGTCAAATGAGCCATTATCCCAGGAGAGTTCCAAAACGCTTTTAGGTCTCATTTGTTCAACTTGGGCAATATGAACACAAAACATTTGTGACCTACAGTCTCCGTTTTGCAGCACCAGCATCAACACACCACACATTTGGTTTTGGTTTTAGCTAGACATTCCCAAACAACCAGAATATGGAGCCTTGAGGCTGAACACACACAGGAGTGACAGATGCTGTCCACAGAAGGCTAAAGCCATTGTTCTCCAAGGCTACAGGAAAAGAGGAAAAAGTAAGAATTCCTCTGAAATCCAAGCATCACAGATTTATATCTCCCTCAAACTACTCCATCTAAGTTTACATGGGTTTGGCTTTTGTCCTTGCTCTCCAGGAAAAACCCAGTAAGACAGGTAATGAAAGCACAAAACCTTTCCTAGAGCCAAGTTTTATTTGCTGAAATTACCCTCAGGATCATAGAGTCAGAAGACCAGATGTGTATCTTATGTGCTGTGGCTTTCTAGAGAGAAACATTTAAAATGGCCCATCTGTATTCAATTCCTAGGTCTGCCAGGGCAAAATGCAGCAGCCTGGTGGCTTAACCAGCAGAGATTTATCCCTAACAATTCATTCCGGAAGCTGGAAATCTGGGATCAAGGAATCAGTAGAGTTTTTTGTTTCTCAAGGCTTTCTACTTGGCTTTCAGATGACATTTCTTGCTGGGTCTCGTATAGCCTGCGTCCTGATGCCCTCTTACAAAGATACCAGCCTTATATGATTGGCAATCAACCTAATGATCTGATTTTAACTCTGCAAGACCTCTGCAAAGACTCTACAAATGCAATCATATTCCAAAGCAACAAAGGGAAGTGAAAACCTGCAAATTTATGAGGTTAGAAGAGGGAGGACACAACTCACAACTTATCCCATAACACTATCCAGGACATGAACCGTACATCTCTAGGAAAAAAAGGTCCCACCACTTCTTAGGTAAAAAAAGTGATTCAGAATACTATTGATGTGTGTGTTGTGGTCAAATTTGATAATTTATTATTGGTAGGTATGATGGCTGATCTTGGTTGTCAACTTGTCTAGACCTGGAATTAACTAAAATGTGAGAAATTTTCTTCATCATATTATTTGAAGCTGGAAGACCCACCCTGAATATGGACAGCACCTTTTTATTCGCTCCAAGAAATGGGCCAATTAGTGGAAAGACTAATTCTCTGTGAATGTGGGCAGAACCAAAGAAAGGTGAAGTATGGTTTTAAGAATTTTTTAAAAATTAAAAGAGAAAGATGAGCCAGCAGCCAGTTGTATTGAACACAGAACCAACCCCTGTTCATTCTCATGATATATTTCTAGCTACCTAGCACCTTATAATGTCAACCTCCTTAATATCAATGATCACTTTCTATCCTTATCTAAGCCCCATGCAGTAAACAGAGGCTTGAATTCTATTCCAACAATGGGGAAGAAAGGGCTCAGTCAACGTGGCAAGAGCCTGGGTAAGAAGTAAAATACAGCGGTCCATTTTCAAAAGTGCCTTCAGCCAGCTTAGCTCCAGATACAGGTGAACAGAAAACCCTGGATCCTGCTGGTCTAGTACCCCTCCCACTGAAACTCCGCTGTTCTAGCCACTCCTTCCCAAACTAAGTTTAGAGTAGAAAATTATTAATAGCCAAGCTTGCCCACAGGTATGACAAGGTCATTCACTGGATAAGCTGTAAAATAAACAGGATGCAAAACAGAGAGATAAACTCACACTACCTTTATTAAGAAATAGACAAGCATAACTGGCAGAAGTAAACACAAGAACAACCTGCCTTGTAATCCTATACCGTCTTCATCACTCAGCCAATGAGGAAAAGGAGAAAGAGGCCTGCATTCAAAGTTGTAAAAACTGTTCTCTGTGCTCAATCAGCTTGCCCACTAGTCTGGGCTGATGACAGCTTTACAAAGTCATACACCAGTCTTGTTTTCACTAACTCTGAGTCTCCATATTCATTATTAGGATTAGGGATCTTCATTCCTCACACCTGCCTTAGTAAGTGGAAAAGGGAAGGGAACTGGGAACTTCTGCTGTGTATTCGAAGTGCTTTCTACCACACCATCCTTCCCAGTTGATGCTCTAATATTTTGGGAAGTATTAACTATGTATGACTTCATCATCCATGTCATGGCATAACCAGCAGCACTGATGTTACTTTGAAGTTTGTCATTTGTCAGAAGTGCTGACTCTCAGGTCCCTGTCTGGGCCTACTGAATTTGAGTTTGCACCTTAACAAGATAACTAGGTGTTTCGCATGGTTCATAAAGTGTATGAAGCAGATACTACACATTTCATTACCTCCTTGTTACATCTTAGGACATGGATCCCAGAATAGTGCAGTTGTTTGCTTCATATCATGTGGCCACATAAAAATAGGATGGAGAGGGAATATTTGGAATTCTCTAGAACACAGCAGTTTAATAATAAGCACATGGCTCCTTCTCTACCAGCTAGTGCTTAGTATGGAAAAATAAATCTTGTCTCCTTTCTTTCGTTTTCTGTCCCCTCCCTTCTCCCCTCCCTCTCCTCTCCCTCTCTTCTCCCTTTCCCTTCCCTCTCCCTTTCCTCTCCCCTCCCTCTCCCCTCCCTCTCTCCCTGTCTCTCCCTGTCTCTCCCTCTCTCCCTCTCCAATGGTCTTTGCAAGTACGGGCTTAACAGCCACAATGAGAGATGAGTAATGGCTTCAAAAAGGAGCTATTGTTCTTCAGTAAATGACTTTTTTCTTTTCAAAGAAGAGTTGTTAGTTATTTTAAGTCAAATATTTTTCAACCTAAGCTCAGCTAAGATTTTTAGCCCAAATAATTTGTTGCTGGAAGTGATCCTTCACATCACATGCTAGCTAGCAGACTCCTAGGTCTCCACCAAATAGGTGAGCAGAGTACCCCTCCCCCACAGTAGAAACACAAAAAAATGTCTCTAGATATTTCTCCTATTGGGGCTCAAACTTCATAATTGGTAGGGGGCTATTTTACTAGCTCAAAAGAAAGATGTCTTTAGGAAGCATGCAGGATTAACAAGTACTCTCACAAACAAAGCCATCACATCAGTGACAGTTCAACCTACATGAGATATTCCCTCCTCTCTGTCCAATGACCAACAAATGCAGTGCATGATTTTTGAGCCACTTAACTGCTGTGTGCCCAGTTGTATCAACTTCAAGAAAATAAATAATGGTCTTTTGGATTTTATAATTTCTTGAACTCCTACAATTCTGTGATACACATTGAGGTTCAGTTATACTAGATGCTTTGAATCCCTGGTGTTAATGTTATTTAGCAGTAGGATTTACATAAGAAGTTCACAATGTGTGTGTATCTGTCTGCAGCAACAGCCTAAATACATGTGTGTGTGTGCGTTACAGCAAAAGTATAGCAACAACACAATCCTAAATACTATAGTCTATTTTAGAAAAAAAGCCTTGCATTCCAACACCCCTCTCATCCCTTAAAGAAGATCAACTCTCCCTCACCCAGCAGGGATCAGCTTTAATACTTCCTTGACTAAGGTTTGGATTTCCTGCCCATTTCTATGCTCGTTTTTGTCTGATTGAGTTTGCATGTCTTGTGTATGCTCTCACCATTTCTGTAAGTACATATGAGCAAGTTCCCAGGAGCCTGTAAGACTCTGTTAAACTCCTATGAAGTCAGTATTACTCTAATATCAAAACCAGGTAAAGATGAAACAAAACAAAGGAAAATTATAGGCCCATATCCTTAGTGAGCATAGATGCAAAAATTCTCAATAAAATACTCACAAATCACATACAGACAGACACGCATCAAAAAGATCATCCACCGTGATAATTTTTTTCCAGAGATACAGGGATGGGTCAATATACATAAATCAATGAAAGTAATAAATGATATAAATGGACTTAAAGACATGGGCATCTCAATAGATCTACAAATGTTTCCAAAATATCCCTTTCTATTTCTGACACTATTTAATGATTAAATTAATACACGGAAACCCTCACTCAGCACATAATTGCTTTATGTTAGTGCTTGAGCTAAATCTGACATAAAAATTCTTTTAAAAAATTAAGTGGTAAGTTAGAGGATCCTAACTCTGGGACAAATTATAATGGAATAAATCACTATGCTATAATTAGAATGGGAAAAATCCTTAAGTTTGAGAATTCTGCTCCTTAGTTTACTACTAGATAATTTAGGGTAATTTCACTCAATTTCTCTTACTCTGTTTCTTCATCAATAAAATGGAATTTAATAAAAATAGCAATAATAATAAACATATTCTCAAATTCCTATTGCCACCACACAGCAAGTATGTAAATAATGCCCATGGGAGCAGCTGATGGTCACCAGTCTCATTAGTAAAGGTAATTAATACTGAGCAAGTATTCAGTCCTGTGAGCCTCAATGGATATAAGAAATATGAAATGTAAAACCTCATACAATTGCCAAGATTTTTTAAAATTATGTATTTATATTATGTGTGTTAGTGCTTTGCTTGCATGTATGTAAGTGCACCATGTGAATACAGTGATCGCAGAGGCCAGAAGAGGGTGTCAGATCCGCTGGAACTTAAGTTACAGGTGATCGTTAGCTGCCATGTGGCTTCTGGGAACCAAACCCAGTCCTCTGCAAGAGCAACCAGTGCTCTTAACCACTGAGCCATCTCTCCAGCCCCTGAAAAGTTTTTCATTTTCCCAGAGGAACATAATGACTTTCCCACTTAGAAGATATAAATTCCAGGGTTGGAGAGATGGCTCAGTGGTTAAGAGCACTGGATGCTCTTGCAGAAGATGTGGGTTCAGTTCCCAACACCCACATGGCTGCTAACAATTGTCCATAACTCCAGTTCCAGGGGATCCGAAGCCCTCTTCTGACCTCCAGGGACATTGCACAACACAGGTGCACTTACACACATATAGGCAATACACTCATATGCATAAAAAATAAAAATAATAAAAAAGATACAAAATTCAAACATACTATTTTCACTTCTGCTACAGTGAAAAGGGAGCAACAGCAATTTCAGCATGGTGGTTATGAGACTGAGGCTTAGGAATTAGGTTCCATGTCCTAAAGCACAAAGAAGTTCAGCTATGGCATCATCTTCCCGATACAGCAAAAGGAGTTTGAAAAGCAGTAAGGAGGCAGACAAAGCTCTTCAGAATTAAACTGTGTCCTGCAGGCACTCCTGCCAGCCAACTGATAGCCCCTGTCTTTCAGGGGTGCTGGGCAAGGCAGCAGTGTCAGGAAGGGCCAGGGGAGCATATGGCAGGAGAACAGCATGCTGACAGCTGAAGCAGTGTTTTATAATAACACATAAAAGTAACAGCTATGCTAGTCAACACAGGATTACTTTTAAATATATGCACATATACACACAGAGAGTTGTGTCTTGCAAATTGGCATAGAGAGGCTGTCTGAGAAGGCAGATCAGGTCAGGAGTCTGCAAGTTCTTGTCTGCAATGTAAATATACAATAAACTTGGACATGAGGAGGGGGCCAACACCCACAGCCTCACCTAACCATGGACCTAGGCAGTGGACCAAAACCCTAAACACATCACCTTTATCCAGAGCTGGGAGAGTACCCAGTGAGTTTCAAAGGCAGGGGTTTTGGGAAAACAGTTTTAGGGAACACGGTTGGGATCTGAGGTTATCAAAAGCTTCCTCTTTATTCCAGGAGCCTGAATCCTGAAGCCAACCTCTTTGAGTACATCTGGATCTACATAAGACTTTTACTCCTCTACCCAACCAGCTAGATGAACATAGAAACCATAGCAATTAGGAAACAGAGACACAAGTTCCCCATTGGAGTGGGAGGTGAATCAAGAGAGGGGAAGAAGGTTATTTTCCTAAAACTTGATGATGTACATCAGCTCCTTTTATGTTAAGAAACTCTACATAAAGAAGGTGTGAAATCCAAGAGTATGACCTTTTTTGGTATGACCCCAAAAGGTGATCTGCATTTGGGGATGTACTACAAGGAACCTGCCTAGTATTCATCTATTGATACAACCATAAAAAAGAAAATTCACATTCTTCACATTCTAAGATGAGGAATAAGTAATCAATATGGCACAAGAATTCCCTGGTAGAAAAGGACCAACTTAGTGCAATCGCCCAGGCCTGATGACATGGTCATCTGCCCTCAGGACCTCCTCATTTACACACACACACACACACACACACACACACACACACACATACACACCAGTGCCTAAAGAAATGTACAGATGAGTTTTCTCTTCTCTAAACATAGTATATATAATATACACACACACACACACATACACACCATTGCCTAAAGTAATGTTCAGATAAGATTTTTCTCCTCTCAACAAAGTTTAAATACTATAGAGCCTGATCTGGTGGACATCTAGACACTGGAGAAACATTAAGTTCAATATGCAATAAGTGAAACAAAGCTTATAGCTTGAGAGGAATTTCTGATCTTTTAAAACAAAAGTTCTTATTCTATAGATGAGAATACTGAGGTCCAAAGAGGGAAAAGAATCCCCATTTCACGTAGTGGCAGAACAGAAACAAGATCCTTCCTCATAAGCAAGACCTTTTTACATAGTGCTAAACCCTTGCCTTATTAATGACAAATTGCCCTCACCTAGGAAGAAAGCCTCCAGGCTTGTGTCAGGACACACTATAATGGCCCCTATTTCACTGAAGACTTCTGATATAAAGCTATAGCTCTTGTTCCCTTCTCCACAAGTCAGTGTTTACAAAGCAGGCTAGTAATCAATATATTTTCACTAAGCTGATTCTTATCATTTTCTTTTACCATGTCATATTCTGGGCAATTTTTTTGGTTTTGTGACAGCCTACCTAGTACTTAATGCTTGGCAACTTTAAAGATAATAGATCTTATTACTACTTATTGATAATATTGAGTAGCCCTACAGAAAACTCATTATTTGGTTAGATTCTCCTATGGAAATCTCAGACAGAACACATGGATTTTCAATGTGACTGATGCAATTGAGAGAGTGTGTCCTTTGATAGGACTCTTATATTAACTAAACCTCACCCACCCAGGGCTCAGGGACCATTGGAGAAGATGGGGCAGAAAGATTATATGATATGGTGCATGACCATAAGGGAATAGAGTCTTTCAAGCTCCTGAGAACTTGTTCATGTGAACTTACAGCAATGGTGTCAGCATGCACAAGACTTATGCAAACTTAATCATACAAAAATCCAGCATAGAACTAGAAAAATGGGCAGAAGGCCCCAACTTTAACTGAGGAACTAATTGCAGGTGATTACTGCTGGGTGACAGAGAGTTGATCTTCTTTAAGGGAGCAACTCTTGACAGACTCAACAGCCTCCAATGAATGAACTCACACCGAGGGACATCTGACTCCACAGGCCTTAACATATATGACAGAATGCATGAAATCTGGTGGGGGACTATGGTGGGGTATGGGTTGGGGAGGGGCTCTAAATAACATTAAGATGTATTGCATGAAATGTATACAAATTCAATAAAAAATATACACTGAGAAATAAAAGAATCTTCATCATTCCCACCATATAGAAAAGGAAGCCAGAGAAGAAGAAAAATTAAGAACTGCATGTTGAGCAGGGTATGCTAAATGGGCTCAGTTCAAGTGGTATCTACTGTGACTAGTCCAGTCTTGGAAGAAGGAAACCCTAGGATGGAGGGTGGATGACCTCACATGGAACCAAAGTGCCACCTTGAACTCTTCTGTATGACAATCTATTGTGCCAGGTTCCTCAGTTTTCAATCAAACCTTCAAATCTCTCTCTCTGTCTCTCTCTCTGTCTCTCTCTGTCTCTCTCTGTCTCTCTCTCTCTCTCTGTCTCTCTCTGTCTCTCTCTGTCTCTCTCTCTCTCTCTGTCTCTCTCTCTCTCTCTCTCTCTCTCTCTCTCTCTCTCGTAGTCCCTGTTTTATTTCCTGAAATCCTGCCATCTTTAGTACTCAGCTCAAGAAAGCTTTAGTGTGAGCACTAACCCTATAATTTATTAGCTGTATGACTAAGGACAAGTCAGGCAAATCATATAATTTCCCTGACTCTCATCTCCTGAGCTGTAGAATGAGATAATAATATCTGGTTTATTGCCAACCATCATATAACTTGTGTGTGTATCACACACATACTTAACAGCATCAGATAGACAACCACAAATGCTGTTTTGAATTATTAATTTCTTTCTTTCCACTAAAGACACTTTAGGATTTCATTTCACGTAAGTAAACATGAGTTAATTGGCACAATAATTTATAAATCATTCTACTGATGGTCTAAGTATCTCCTGTGAATTAGTGATCAAGGAAACTCCCCTGTTAAGCTGCCTTTACCTGGTTCTAAGAAGAAGGCTGTATTTCCTAGAGCTTCTGTAACAGCACTGAAAACTAGGCATTTAAAACTACAGAAATGTATTATCTCACAGTTATTGAGGCTAGAAGTTTGAGATCAGTGCCTCGGCTGAGCCATGCCCTTCTCTGTTAAGGACTCTAGGGAGTTAATCCTTTCTTGTATCTTTCAGCTTCAGCTGTTTTCCGGTTATGCTTGGCTTTCCTTGGAGATTTTTTGAATGTATCCCCCAGAGCTCATGTGTTAGAGACTTAATCCCCAGCGTTAATAACGACTATCCTTTGGGAGGTGACCAGAGGCTCTGCTGATCCTGCAGGGCTTCAGGTTGTGAATTCCATCTCTTGCCCTCCCATCCTTGAGTCCTCGCTCTCTTGCCTTTCTGCCTATGGTATGAGATGATGGAGTACTAAGGCTCTTACCAGATACCTGCACTGTGCTCTTCGACTTCCCAGCCTTTAGAAGTGTTCTGTTCTGGGTTTAGACTAAAATGGGTTTCTCTGGGCAATTTATAAGTGGATCCAGTACCACTGTCACATCCTAATATCTATCACCACCCATTATTTTTTAATATCCTTGATTTATTCTTTGAGAATTTCATACATACATACATACATACATACATACATACATACATACAAATTGTGATCATATTCATTTCCCTCTCTTCCTCTGTCCAATCTCTCCTGGATGCCCCCCTCCACATTCCCCTCCCAACTTCATGTCCTTGGTGTGTGTGTGTGTGTGTGTGTGTGTGTGTGTATGTGTATGTATTTATGTATGTTGCCTATCTACATACTGGAGTGTGATTGATCTACCAGGAGCCACACCCTTAAAGAAAACTGAACTGACTCTCCCTCCCACTAGTAGTCATCAACTCTCAATAGCTCTTCAGCTAGGGGTGGGGGCTCCTGAACCCCTTCCCCATCTATACTGGAATGTTGACTCCCTTACTCTCCTACAGGTCTTGTACAAGTAAGCACTGCAGCTTTGAGTTCATGAGTGCAGTGGTCCTATCCTGAAGGTACTGCTTCACTCCAGTTCTCACCAACCTCTGGCTCTTAAAATCCTTCCACCCACTCTTCTACAATGTTTCCTGAGCTCTGGGGTGAGGGGGTGGGGGCCTTGATATAGACATCCCATTTAGAGCTAAGTACTCCACAGACATTCGTTGTCTGCTTTTTGTCCAGTTGTGAGGCTCTGTATTAACTGCCAACCATTGCACAAAGCTTCTCTGATGAAGATTGAGTGCTTCACTAATATAATCCATTCATTCTTTAGGAAAGCACTCCTTGGAGGTAACTCCTGTGAGTTAACTCTGGTACTTGTAAGTGAACTCTGGTACCAGACAATTAAATATGAGGGTGAATGAGTTCTTGACTTCAAGGACAATATTAAATTGTAGATGTCTCCCTGTCACTAGGATAAAAGTCAGGGAAAATGTTCCCTGGAATCTTTTGTACTCTCCACAGTGGCAGTGGTTATGCTCACAGTAGGTGCTCAATAAATAACTGGTTAGTCACAGACCAGATATGTACAGTCAGCTTTGTTGCCTGGTAGTTACTGATTTACGGTTCCACATGGCCACCCTCTCTAACTTTCTTGTTGCCGTCTATGTGGAGGCCACAACCTTCTTTCTTTTGGCATCCTTTTCTCCATTTCTATAAGCACATGCTTCCATGTTATCTAGCCTTATACTTCAAGCACCCCAGCCCCAGAATGATAGAAAAAGTGGAAGGACTTGAGGGAACGTTTCTTCCTCTACCTGCACAAGCTACCACAGCCTGGCCAGCCTTTGCTACGAATGAAATCCAAAGTTAAAGCCATTCCTAATCACAGGACTGAAGGGATGTCTCAGCAGTTAAGAGCACTAACTGCTCTTGCAGAGGACCTGGGTTTGATTCCCAGCACCCACATGGCAGCTAACAGCCATCTGTAACTCCAGTTGCAGGGGATCTAACACCTTCTTCTGAACTCCTTGGGCATTTCAGGACACAGGTGCACTTATACACATGCAGAAATTACACTCAAATACATAAAATAAAAATAATAAGTATAATTTTTTTTTTAAAGAACATTCCTGATTGGGGATTTAGCTCAGTGGAAGAGCCCTTGCTTAGCAAGCTCAAGGCCCTGGGTTCAGTCCTCAGCTCTGGGAAAAAAAAAAATCCTAATCACAACAGCCATTGTCAAGAACGATCTGATGGCTATAAAGCATGATAATGCAGAGAAAAATCTAAGAGAAATGGAGGAATCTAACACAGACCATCCGTCACAATGCTGTCACTCTCACAGACAGAATGAGTGGTAGTTTGTGCCAAGAGTCTGTCATCCCTTTTGAAAGAGAACTATTTATAATTAGAACTGTGTTGAATATTTAAAAGTTGCAAAATCACCATGTCTCCAGGGGGAAATATCTGTGAAACTATGAAACAGCAGATCCAGAAAGGTTTCTGATGCATTTAAGAGCTTCCAGCTTTGTATTAAACAAGGCAAATGGGCCACAGCAATTAAAAGTAACACGCATTTTTATAGTCATTCGGCTAATTAATTGTCATCCCACAAATTCTTCTAAGCCTATAGAACGATGATGAGTGCCATCTGGGGAACTTTTTAGTAAAGGAAGTTTGAAGATTCGGTTCTTCATTTTCACAGGCTTTATAAAGTAGTCTAATACATAGTTCCTCTCATGCCCAGTGACCATTTATCTGGCATCTCTAGTTCTATACTGCACCAAAGACAAACTACCAGAAGCAAAGCCCGAAGTCTAGAAAATAGCCAGTGCAAAACCCATGCACCTTTGCTTACTTGAATGAACTCAAAACCTCACTGAAACATGTACTCCTATCTCATTTGTTTCTATTGAATACTTATTTGAATATAAAAGTAAACAGTAAGGTATAATGAATCCTTTGTCCACCATTACAGCATTGAACACCAACACATAATGGATGTAATTTCATCTACATTCTTTTCCCCTTCCCCTCTCTGATTATTTTAAAACAGTAGAAGACATATAATGTTTTTCTGTCAGTATTTCAGTTTGTTCCTTTAAAAAAGACACAGTTTATCTGGACCAATTGTATGGCCTTAAACACCCAAAAGGAAAGTATATCCAAAGATTAAAGGGGCCAATATAATTTCATAAGAGTCCATATCTATAGCTAAAGGCTACATAACAAGCAACAATTCCAGACAGGCGATACCTTCTTTTGAGTTGTTGGCCAGGGTGGCCAAAGGGATTCCCAG
>NW_008356458.1:2131110-2137776 GCF_000622305.1 Nannospalax galili
ACAGCAGACAGTAGCAGGGATATCAGAGTATAAGGGCTCTAGTTGGGGGAGGCTGTGGGAAGGTGTATGCTATCTGGGAAGTGGGTGTAAAAATATAAATAAAAAATAAATAAATATTTTTGTTTACAAAAAAAAAGACATGAACTCTAAAACATCCATGAAAATGGCCATTATCAAACTCAAAATAATTGACAATAATGTAAACAATAGGGACAGGAGAGATGGCTCAGCAGTTAAGAGCACTGGCTGCTCTTATAGAGGCCCAAGGTTCAATTCCCAACACCCACATGGTGGGGTTAACAACCGTCTATAACTCCAGGTTCAGGGGTTCCAATGCCCTCTTCTGACCTCTGCGGGCATTGTACTACATGGTGCACTCACATACATGCAGGCAATATACTCATACACCTAAAATAAAAATAATAACTAAAACATTTAAAAAATTATAATAACATAAACCATAATGCACTTCAAGCCAGGTGTGGGAACATGGGCCTGTGATCTTAGCACTCAGGAGGTGGAAAAGGAAAATTGTCATAATTTCGAGGACAACCGGGTACACATAACAAAATCACTGCCTTAAAATAACAATAACAAATATCATGTGGCTTTCTTTCCTTCAACAAACTTGGAGCAGTAAATAATATGGAAGGGTGAGGGATGGCACATAGCTACCTACTAGTTGAACAATTTTAGAGAACTCATTTTAATTTTTCTAAGAATCACTTGGCTGAAAATCAAGCCAGCTAAATCAGAGAAGATAAAATATACATGCATAAACTAAGTGCAGTGTTAGCTATAACTAAAATAGTTAACTAAAATTATGGGTCAGTATTGTTAGAGATAAATTATAATTCCTTGGAAATTTATTTCAATGAGTCATAAGTGACTTCCACACTTCTAAATCAATAAGGACACTTTTAAAACTCATGCAATTTATTCTTAGCCTCTGACTCTACTGCTGAATACATACTCCTTCTGGAAAGAATCATCCTTTGGCTCCCTGAACACTAAGGTTCTATACTAGGTCCTTGTTCTAGTTTGCCTTCAATTCTGGTACCAATTTCTGTTCTAGTTCCTTTCTCCGTTGCTCTAACAAAATACTCTGACCAATACCAACTTGGGGAGGAAAGGGTTTATTTGGCTTACATCTCAAGTGTCACAGTTCATCAGGGAGCCCAAGGTAGGAACTCAGGGCAGGGACCTGGAGGCAGGAGCTGAAGCACAGGGCATAGAGGAACGCTGCTTACTGGCTTGCTCCCCCGGCCCTTGCTCAGCCTGCTTTCTTATGCAACACAGGCCAAAGTACCCAGAGGTGGCACCACCCAGAGTGGGCTGGGCCCTCCAACATCAATAATCAAGAAGATGCCCCATAGACATGGCCACAGGCCAGTCCAATAGAGGAAATTCCCCAGTTGAGGCTCCCTCAACCCAGGTGTGTCAAGTTGACACTAAAGCTATCCAGCACAATTGACCCCTTGTCAACTTGACACATAAACACATCAATATTAAGCCATAACCTTTCCAATTCTTATCCCCAAGATATGATGTTAACATTATCACAACATAAGACAGTACAAACTTAAAAGCCCTACAGTCCTTAAAAAAAAAAATCCAAATACTTAAAAGTTCACAGTCTCTTTTAAAAGTCTCTTAACTGGGGGCTCCTGTAAAATCTGAAATAAGTGCTGTCTTATTTCAAAGAGAAGAATCCGGCACATCTAAGCAAAACCTAAGTTCAGCAAAGTAGCTCAAGGCTGGACATCAGGGATTCACTCATGATCTTCTGGGCTCCAAAGGGTTCTGGCAGCTCTACCTCTCTGATTCTTCCATCCACAGCACACACAGCTTGTCTCAAAGACCCAGGCTGGCTCCATTCCACACCTACTGCTGTCCTTGGTAGTTGTCCCACAGTCCTGGCATCTTCAAAAAGCTGGGGTTTCCACTGAGTGGCTATGCCATCACCATTGGCCTCTTCTTGCTTCTTGGGGTGTAAAGCCTCAGATTCTCTCCATGACCCCTTTAATCCTGGGGTCTTCACTGAAACTGAAGCTGCACTTTCACCTATGGCCTTTCCTGGCTTCTCAGGGTAGGGTGCCAAGCCTCAGCAGCTCTGTGAGCCCTTCATGCTGTCAACACTAGAACCATGAAGGACACGCTTACACATTACCAAATTCTGCTTCCACCTAGAGATGGAGGCTTGGGCCTTATGATGGCTAATCCTGGGTGTCAACTTGGTGTGTCAGGATCTGGGATTAACTGAAATGAGAGATTTTTCTTAATTGGATCATCTGAAGCTGGAAGACACACCCTAAATGTGGGTGTTGCCTTCTAATGGCAGCCCATAAAAAAGGCCATGGCAGAGAAGGCCTCTGGGCTTCTTGCTGCTTTCTTTCTCTCTCACTGGTGAGTTCGTCTTGCTGCTGCAGACTGAAGACTAGCTGATCCTTTGGAATTTGTCAGACCTTCAGTGCCGGATTGGGACTACTGAGACATCCAGCCTCGTGGACTGCACAACTGTGGATTCTCAGCCTCTCCAGTATTGAGCAGCCATTGTTGGACTACTCGGACTCTATCCTATGAGTTAAGCTGATAAATCTCTATACATACATATTTATTCTACCAGTTCTGTTTCTTTGGAGAATCCTGACTAATACAGATTATGCTACCAGGGGTGGTTCTAGAGAAACAGAATTGAAAGGATGAATTTCTTTAATGGGCTTGTTGGTATTTGGAGCAGGCTCTCCAACTTAGAGTCTCCAGACAGCATGGAGAGCACTGAAAATCCATGTGTAGACTATTTGAAACAATTATGGAGATAGACCCATTTGAATCTCCTAACTCACCTCTTGTGAAGAGCAAGAAATTTAGTGACTCTACACATAAAACATTTGACAATTTGTGGAAAAATAAGAAAAATAGTGATGCTGGCTGGTTACTTCTAGTATCTCTGGATAAAGTGATGAAGACAAACAATGAGCTTAATGATAAAATTGACAAGCTCCAGATTCGAATAAACAGTTTAAAAGTTTCCAAGTGTGCCCTAGAAGAGAATGTTCTCTCTAGTAGCCAGAGAGCTAAAGCTGCAGTCAATCAAGCTGGAGCCCATATACATTTGGCTGACCTACAACACAAATTTAATTCCCAGCCTGGAAGGGTGTCAATAGTAAAGGTGAGGGCATTGGTAGGGAAAGATTGGAATCCTGACCAATGGGATGTAGATGTGTGGGAGAACCCTGAGGAGGCTGAGGATTTTGAATCCTCAGACTCTGATGAATTAATCTCCCCACCCTTGCCTGGGGAAACTAATCCCATTCAGCAAGACAAAGCTGATGTTCCCTCAGCGCCCAGTTGTTGTTGACTCTAGACCTATAACCAGACTCAAAGCTAAGCAGGCCCCTAGAGGAGAGATAGAAAGTATGGTCCATGAGGAGGTGCTCTATACCACTAAAGAACTTGGTGAATTTGCTAATTCATTCAATCAGAAGTCTAGTGAATATGTCTGGGAATGGATTTTATGGGTATGGGATAATGGCAGAAGGAACATAAACTTGGATCAGGCTGAGTTTATTGACATGGGCCCCCTGACTGGAGATTCCAGGTTTAATATGGAAGCTCGTGCAGTTAAAAAGGGTGTTAAAAGTTTATTTGATTGGTTGGCTGAGGTATTTATCAAAAGATAGAGAGCTGGAGATACCTGATATCCCTTGGCTTAGTGTTGATGAAGGGATTTGTAAGGCTCAGGCAAATTGCCATGCTCGAGTGGATTTGCAGTGCAAAACCAAATCCTCCACAAGGGGAGGGCCCAGAGGACATGCCTTTACTGATTTTATAAGATGGAAACTACTGAGAGAGACACCAGGATGTTTGAAGAGCTTTGTTTTTGCTCTTTTCCTTATGCCAGATCTTACAGTTGGAGATGCTGCTGCTCAATTAGATAAATTAAATGTAAATATAATAGGTGTAACAGGACCTTGGAGTAGGAGTCAGGTGGCAGTATTGAATTACCAAAGACAAGGTGAGCGTACTTATTGTAATGGGCGGCAAAGGCAAGACAATACCTACAATGGCATGACTCAAATGGACCTGTGGTACTGGATAATCAATCATGGTATTTCCAGGGACCAAGTACATAAGAAGCCTACTAAGTTTTTATTTTATCTGTATAAGTAGAAAAGCTCTAAGACAAATGACAGGAAGTCAGTACTGGAACAAAGGAATAGAGAATCTTGCTCAGTCAACCAATTTCCAGATTTGACAGTTTACAGACGCAGAACCCCTTGAATGAAGGGAAGGCCAGGTGCCCTTGAGGAAGGACCTTGTTACAGTACCGAAGAGTTATGCTGTCAGCCTCTCACCCATCTTTCCCCAGAGGGACCCGTGGTCTTTTACTAAAGTACCTGTACATTGGGGGAAAGGAAATAATCAGATTTTCTGTGGCCTATTGGATACCAGTTCTGAGTTGACACTGATTCTGGGAGACCCTAAAAAGAATTGTGGCTCTCCAGTTAAAGTAGGGGCTTATGGAGGTCAGGTGATAAATGGAGTTTTGGCTGAAGTCCAACTGACAGTGGGTCCAGTGGGTCCAGTGGGTCCCCAAACTCATCCTGTGGTTATTTCCCCAGTACCAGAATGTAAAATTGGGATAGATATACTTAGGAGTTGGCAGAATACCCACATTGGTTCCCTGACCTGTGGAGTGAGGGCTATTATGGTTGGAAAGGCCAAGTGAAAAGTACTGGAATTGCCTCTGCCAGGGAAAACAGTGAACCAAAAACAGTATTAAATCCCTGGAGGGATTGCAGAAATTAGTGCTACCATCAAGGATTAGGAAGATGCAGGGGTGGTGATTCCCACCACATCTCCCTTTAACTTATTTGGCTTGTGCAGAAGACAGATGGGTCATGGAGAATGACAGTTGACTATTGTAAACTTAATCAAGTAGTGATTCCAGTTGCAGCTGATGTACCAGATGTGGTTTCCTTACTCGAGCAGATTAATACGTCTCCTGGTACCTGGTATGCAGCTATTGATTTGAAAAATGCTTTCTTCTTGATACTGGTTCATAAAGACCACCAGAAGAAATTTGCTTTCAGCTGGCAAGGCCAACGGTATACCTTTTACTGTTCTGCCTCAAGGGTATATTAACTCTCCAGCACTGTGCCATAACTTGGTTCAAAAGGATCTTGATCACATGACTCTTCCACAAAATATCACACTGGTCCACTATTGATGATGTTATGCTGATTGGATCCATTGAGCAGGAGGTAGCAGACAGTCTGGACTTGATGGTTAAGCATATGCGTATGAGAGGATGGGCAATAAATCCAACCAAAATTCAAGGGCCTTCTACCTCAGGGAAATTTCTAGGAGTTCAGTGGTGTGGAGCATGCAGAGACATTCCTTCTAAGGTGAAGAATAAGTTGTTGCACTTGGCCCCTCCCTCCACCAAGAAAGAAGCACAACCCTTGGTGGGCCTGTTTGGATTGTGGACGCAGCACATTCCTCATCTGGGTGTGTTACTACAACCCATATATCAAGTGACTCGGAAGGCAGCTACCTTTGAGTGGGGCCTGGAAAAAGAAAGGGCCCTTCAACAGGTCCAGGCTGCTATCCAAGCTGCTCTGCCCCTTGGGCCATATGATCCAGCAGACCCGATGGTGTTTGAGGTATCAGTGGCAGATAAAGATGCTGTTTGGAGTCTCTGGCAGGGGACAACTAGTCTCCCTTTGAGAGACAGCTCTTAGCCTGCTATTGGGTCTTAGTGGAAGTTGAACTTTTGACAATGGGCCACCAAGTCACCATGAGACCGGAGATGCCCATCATGAGCTGGATGTTATCTGACCCCCCAAGCTATAAAGTAGGCTGTGCACAGCAACAATCCATTATCAAATGGAAGTGGTATATCCGTGATCGGGCTCGAGCAGGCCCGGAGGGCACAAGCAAGTTACATGAAGAAGTTGCCCAAATGCCTATGGTTTCTGCTCCTGTTACGATGCCTCCTGTTCTCAAGCATGCACCTATGGTTTCATGGGATGTGCCCTATGATCGGTTGACTGTGGAAGAGAAGACTAGGCCTTGGTTTACAGATGGTTCTGCACGCTATGCAGGCACTACTCAGAAGTGGACAGCTGCAGCATTACAGCCAATTTCTGGAACAACCCTGAAGGACACTGGGGAAGGAAAATCTTCACAGTCGGCAGAACTTCGGGCAGTGCACATGGTCGTGCATTTTGCTTGGAAGGAGAAATGGCCAGAAGTGCGATTATATACTGATTCATGGGCTGTAGCCAATGGTTTGGCTGGATGGTCAGGAACTTGGAAGGAGCACGATTGGAAAATTGGTGAGAAAGTATGGGGAAGAAGTATGTGGATAGATCTCTCCAAATGGGCAAAGGATGTGAACATATTTGTGTCTCATGTAAATGTTCATCAAAAGGTGGTTTCAGCAGAAGATGAGTTCAATAATCAAGTAGATCAGATGACCTGCTCTGTGGACTGTCAGACTCTTTCTTCAGCTGTCCCTGTCATTGCTCAATGGGCCCATGAACAAAGTGGCCATGGTGGCAGAGATGGAGGTTATGCATGGGCTCGACAGCATGGACTCCCACTCACGAAAGCTGACCTGGCTACAGCTGCTGCTGAGTGCCAGATCTGCCAACAGCA
>NW_008356458.1:2137813-2142519 GCF_000622305.1 Nannospalax galili
TTCATCAAAAGGTGTTTTCAGCAGAAGATGAGTTCAATAATCAAGTAGATCAGATGACCTGCTCTGTGGATTGTCAGCCTCTTTCTTCAGCTATCCCTGCCATTGCTCAATGGGCCCATGAACAAAGTGGCCATGGTGGCAGAGATGGAGGTTATGCATGGTCTCAACAGCGTGGACTCCCACTCACGAAAGCTGACCTGACTACAGCTGCTGCTGAGTGCCAGATCTGCCAACAGCAGAGACTAACACTGAGCCCCTGATATGGCACTGTTCCCCAGTGGCGACCAGCCTTCAACCTTGTGGCAGGTTGACTACATTGGACCACTTCTGTCTTGGAGGGGACAGCGTTTTGACCTTACAGGAATAGACACTTATTCTGGTTATGGATGTGCCTTTCCTGCACATAATGTTTCTGCCAAAACTACCATCCAGGGACTTACAGAATGCCTTATCCACCATCATGGTATTCCTCACAGCATCACTTCTGACCAGGGAACTCACTTCACAGCCAAAGAAGTGCAGCAGTAGGACCATGGTCATGGAATCCACTGGCTTGATAGAATGATGGAATGGCCTCTTAAAGACACAATTATAGCACCAATTAGGTGTCAACAGGCTGCAGGGCTGGGGCAGGGTCCTCCAGAAGGCAGTGTATGCTTTGAATCAGCATCCAATATATGGTACAATTTCTCCTATAGCCAGGATTCACGGGTCCAGGAATCAAGGGGTAGAAGTGGGAATGATTCCATGCACTATCATCCCTGGTGACTCACTAGGAAAATTTTTGCTTCCTGTACCCTTGACTTTTCACTCTACAGGCCTGGATGTTTTGGTTCCAGAGGATGGAGTGCTTCTGCCAGGAGTGACAACAAACATTCCATTGAACTGGAAGCTAAGACTTCCCCCTGGACACTTTGGGCTCCTGATGCCCTTGAGTCAGCAGGCTAAGAAAGGAATAACATTATTAAGAGGGGTGATTGACCCAGACTGCCAGGGGGAAATTGGACTGTTCTCCACAACGGAGGAAATGAAGATTATATCTGGAAGGCAGAAGATTCCTTAGGATGGCTTTTGGTGTTATCATGCACTGTGATTAAGGTCAAAGAGAAACTACAACAACTCAATCTAGACAGGACAACAAATGGCCCAGTCCCTTCAGGGATGAAAGTATGGGTCACTCCTCCAGGGAAACAGCCAAGACCTACAGAGGTACTTGCTGATTGTGGAGGAAATACAGAATGGGTAGTAGAGGAAGGTAGTTACAAATACCAACTTAGGCCACGTGACCAGTTGCGGACATGTGGATTATAATTGACATGAGTATTTCTGTCCTATTTGGTTAAGAATAAGCTTGTGCATGTATACACATATGTTAAGCAGCTACTTGAGTTATTCTTTTTTGAATGTGTAATTGAGGTGTTAAGTGGTTAACCACTGTGAAGCTATATGATTAGATAGGGTTATGAGATACTAAAGGACTAAGCATTCCTTGAAGACCTTATCATGTACTCTAAGATATATAATGCATTGGTCATTCTATGATGGGATAGTCATATCATGTTAGGTGAAATTATGACCTCAACATTGTTTTCATTTGAAAATTAAGCATGACATAGAGAGATTCTATTGGGTGTCAAGTTGACAAGGGGAGGACTTGTGATGGCTAATCCTGGGTGTCAACTTGACTGGATCTGGGATTAACTGAAATGGGAGAGATCTTAATTGGATCATCTGAAGCTGGAAGACACACCCTAAAAGTGGGTGTTGCCTTCTGATGGCAGCTCCTATAAGAGGTCACGACAGAGGAGAACACTGGGTTTCTTGCTGCTTGCCTTCTCTCTCACTGGTGAGTTAGTCTTACTGTTGTAGACTGAAGACTAGCTGATTTTTTGGAAGTCGTCAGACCTTCAGTGCCAGATTGGGACTACTGAGACATCCAGCCTTGTGGACTGAGTGACTACAGATTCTCAGCCTTTCCAGTGTGGTGCAGCCATTGTTGGACTACTCAGACTCTATCCTGTGAGCTAAACTGATAAATCTCTATACATATACATTCATTCTACTAGTTCTGTTTCTTTGGAGAACCCTGACTAATACAGGCCCCCTCTCAAACACAGCTTCTGTGTGCAGACCCTGAGGAAATATTTCCCAGATTTCACCAGGGTGATGCTGGTCTCTTGTTACTTACAGCTGATTTTTCGGCCCCAGCTAACCAGCATCAATTGTCCCAGTAAAGCAAAGGTTTTGTTTCAGGCTCTGGTCTCTTCTTAATCATAGCTGATTCTTCAACCCCAGCTGACCAGAACCCACAGATCTCAATTCAAAATATCACACAAACAGCTCTGATAGTCTCTGCTTCCCTTTCAAGCTTCACAAGCCAGGACTCCACTGTTCACAACTCTTTCAGCGCAACTGTTCCAAGCTCCACAGCAACAAACTCTGAGCAGTCAATGGCTTTTTCAGCCCAAAATTCCTAATGCTTCCACAATCCTCCTAAAAACACCAAGGTCAGGTCTATCATAGCAATGCCCCACTGTCTGGTACCAATTTCTGTTCTAGTTTGCCTGCAATTCTGATACCAATTTCTATCCTAGTTCCTTTCTCCATTGCTGTAACAAAGTACTCTGACCAATACCAACTTGGGGAGGAAAGGGTTTATTTGACTTATATCTCTTGGGTCACAGTTTGTCAGGGAACCCAAGGTAGGAACTCAGGGCAGGAACATGGAGACAGGGGCTGGAGCACAGACCATGGAGGATCACTGCTTACTGGCGTGCTCCCCTGGCCCCTGCTCAGTCTGCTTTCTTATGCAACACAGGCCCACCTGCACAGGGGTGGCACCACCCACAGTGGGCTGGAACCTCCCACATCACTCAACAATCAAGAAGGTGCTCCATGGACATAGCAGTCCAATGGAGGCAATTCCCCAATTGAGGCTCCCTCAACCCAGGAGTGTCAAGTTGACACTAAAGCTATCCAGCACAGTCCTTCTTAGGCTGTATGGAGAACACCTCACTGTACCAAGGCCCTTAAAAGACTGCAGTTCTTCACAGTCCAGTCCTAATTCCATCTTGCTGTTTTTCACTTTATAGTCTCTCTAGTTTTTTTTTTTGTTTTTTAAAAATATATATATATGGGCTGGGCGTGGTGGCACACGCCTTTAATCCCAGCATTCGGGAGGCAGAGGCAGGCGGATCTCTGTGAGTTCGAGGCCAGCCTGGTCTCCATAGTGAATCCAGGACAGTTGTGGCTACAGGGAGACCCTGTCTCAAAAAGACCAAAAAAATATATATATATATGTTTTATTTATTTTAATTTATTTTATTTTTATTTTATTTTTTTCCCACAACAAAACATTTTTATTGAATATTTAGCATTTCATACATAAAATCATCTTTTTAAAAATTGTTTATTTAATAACCATGTAATTAGAAGAGGCATTTCATTACAACAGCATTAACATATTCAATAAAAATTTCCAGAGCTAAGATGCTTCACTTTCAAAATTGGCTGTAAATTTTTAGGTTTACAGTTGAATTAATACAGTTATACAATATTGTACTCTGTACAAACCCTATAAGACATACAATTAAATGAGGTTTGAAACTTTGAAAAAGGTCTCCATTTCATTATTAAAATACACAGTTTCATACAGAAAAATTCTTTTTTAATACAATTGACACTAAGATGCATAAGTGTTTCTAATTTCTATATGTCTGATTATTACTAGTCACAGTCAGTTACTTTCTGAGCTCCTTGGCATCTTAGCATGGATATAAAGTCATCAGGAAGATTTCAATGGTAATGTTTTTCTCATCTACTAATTATTAAGGAGCAAATTTTTATGCTTTGAAGAATTTTTTTTATACACCCACTTCCTGAGTAGCACCCTCCCATAGCCTCCCTCCCCCCACTAGAGCCCATATACTCTGATATCCCTGCTACTGTCTGCTGTGTTGTTGGCACCCCCAGCCATTCCCCACTACTTGCCCTTCTGGTGAATCTAGTCAGCCTATCTAGAGGTCTTTGTTTTAGGAGGGTCAGCTGTTCCTCATCTAGCCGTAATCAGTTGTCAATATTCCTTTGGATAAGATTTGGGTCTGCTGTTCAATTTCCCAGTTCTCTGCTAGGTTACTATCTGGGAATCCTTTTGGCCACCCTGGCCAACAACTCAATAGAAGGTATTGCCTGTCTGGCATTGTTGCTTGTTATGTAGCCTTTAGCTATAGATATGGACTCTTATGAAATTATATTGACCCATTTAATCTTTGGATATACTTTCCTTTTGGGTGTTTAATGCCACACAGTTGGTCCAGATAAACTGATTTATTTTTACTCTTACGGCCATTTGAGGATCTGTTCCTCAGGGGTCACATAGGCTTGGGAGGAGCCCTGGCTCCTTTCTTTTACCAGTGCCGCCTATGGGAAGTCAAAGGTCCTGCTCGACCATAGTTGGCTTCGCTTGGAAGAATGGAGGAAATGATTCCTCTGTGTTGACCCTCCTCTTTATCGACTAGACACTGGTTCAAGTCCATCTGGTGGGTTCTACAAAGAAAACAATACAAAAAATCAACAACTCCAAGAGCTGTTTCTTTGAAAAGATAAACAAAATTGACAGACCACTAGTCCAGTTAACCAAAAGAAAGAAAGAGCACCTCTAAATCAACAAAATCAGAGATGAAAGGGGAAACATCACAACAGACACC
>NW_008356458.1:2143050-2157156 GCF_000622305.1 Nannospalax galili
GGCTTTATTCCAGAGATGCAGGGATGGGTCAATATACGTAAGTCAATAAACGCCATAAATCATATAAATGGGCTCAAAGACAAGAATCACATGGTCATCTCAATAGATGTAGAGAAGGCCTTTGACAAAATTCAACATGCATTTATGTTCAAAGTCCTAGAGTGAATTGGACTGGAGGGAACATACCTCAACATAATTAAAGCCATACATAACAAACCCATAGACAACACCATTGTAAATGGAGAAAAACTGGAAGCATTCCCATTAAAATCAGGAACCACACAAGATTGTCAACTCTCTCTACTCCTTTTTAACATAGTTCTTGAAACTCTTGCAAGAGCAATAAGACAAGAGAAGGAAATTAAAGGAGTAATAATTTGAAAAGAAGAGCTCAAATTATCCCTTTTTGCAGATGATATGATAACATATCTAAGGGATGCCAAAAATTCCACGTGAAAACTCCTAGAAATTATTAACACATTCAGCAAGGTGGCAGGTTGAATTAACCTACAAAAGTCTATAATAGCCTTTCTATATACCAATAATAAGCAATCAGAGAAAGAGCACATGGAAACACTCCACAATAGCTGCAAAAGAAATAAAATATCTTGGAATAAACCTGATCAAAGACATTAAAGAGCTCTACAATGAAAATTTTAAATCTTTCCATGACATTTTCACAGAACTGGAAAAAACTATCCCAAGATTCATATGGAAGCACAAATACCTCGGATAACCAAACAACCCTAAGCACTAAGAGCAATGCTGGGGGGATTACTATACCAGATTTCAAGCTGTATTACAGAGCTATAGTCATAAAAACAACATGGTACTGGCACAAACATAGACCCATAGACCAATGGAACAAAATTGAAGACCCAAATATGAGTATGTGCAATTTCAGCCACCTGATATTTGACAAAGGGGCCAAGAACATTAACTGAAGGAAAGACAGCATGTTCAGCAAATGGTGCTGGCAAAACTAGGTCTCTGCTTGAAGAAGAATGAAACCAAACCCCTATCTTTCATCCTGCACAAAAGTCAATTCCAAATGGCTCAAAGACCTCAATGTAAAGCCTGAAACTCTGAAACTATTAGAAGAAAACATTGGGAAAAGTCTCTCTAGTTTTTAAGAAAAGAATATAATTTAATTGCTAGCAACACCCAGCTTGATTTTGCTGGCCCTAAAACCAGATTTTGGCTGTTCCTTCCACTTAAAGTGCTCTTCATCCCAATTTCAACTCAGCTAATCCCTACATCTCTTTCAGAACACAGCTAACAGGTCATTGGCATGAAAACCTTTCCTAAGTGTTAGGTAAGGTTAAGTCCCTCGATTATGCATATTATATGCTCTCTTATACACTCCTAGGTGAAACACAGGCTTGGTTGCTGTGAGTCTCTGGTCATAACATTTCCATCAACCACTCAATTCATAACCTTATTTTATGAGTCTGTTTAAAAAAAAAATCCCTTATTTAGCAAACCTTACTGATCTATTAGCATTGAGCTCATGGTCAGTCAGCACTACTCATGACTGAATGAAATATATCTAGCACATAGGTTTTCTCCCTATGGCTCCTCATAACTGAACATGAAGTAACACTTCAACGCTGTGCTTAGGGGTCATTGAAAACACAAAATCACCCATTAAAAAACACAAAAATGCAGGGGCTGGAGAGATAGCTCAGCAGTTAAGAGCACTGACTGCTCCTGCAGAGGACCCGGGTTCAATTCCCAGAACCCACATGTTGGCTACAAACTGTCCTTAACTACAGTTCCAGAGGAATCTGACGCCCTCTTCTGACCTCTGCAGCATTGCATGACACAGGTGGGCTCACATATATGTAGGCAATACACTCATACACATAAAATAAAAAAATAATAAATTAAAAAAAATTTTAAAACCCACAAAAATGCAAAAATATGACACTAAATCAACCACAAAGATGGTATTTATTTGAGATATGATAAAGAAGATATAACACAATCCTGTTCTTTCTCCATCAGAAACATACTGTTTGGGAAACACAAACTCTTCATTGCTCTGTACATGCCTAGGAACAAACATCAAAGTGCTGTGAATATTGATTTGGGGTTTACAGATAAACTTTAGAAGACCAATGAATCTCAATAGAATATTCATGAATAATGAGGGATTAACTGCCATGATTTTAAAAACATTTTTTATTGTTAAACTATATGCTTCATGAAAAAGGCATGGTGGTGCCCACCTTTAATGCCAGCACTTGGGAGGCAGAGGCAGGAGGATGTCTGTGAGATGAAGGCCATCTGGTCTACATAGTGAGTTCTAGGCCAGCAGTGGCTACGAGGAGATTTTGTCTCAAAAAAAATAAATAAACCAAAAAGAAAAATTATAAGCTTCATGAAGTCTGGTCTGTTTTGTTCACTATACCCCACCATATTTGATATATTGTAGGTATTGTTCTAGTTAATAAACATATAATTTTGTGCTTCCTGTGAAGATACAAAAGCTCTGTTCTTAACCCCAGGTTCTGCGTAATCTATAAAGAAAAAACATGATGTTCTCATCAAGAATAGATGGAGTATAAGAGTGCTTGTTAAAATGGGTAATCTTTTAAATATTTTATTCACTATTTTTATTTTATGTGTTTGAGTGTAGTTCCTGCATGTGTGTAAGTGCACCTGTGTCCTGCAATGCCAGAGGAGGTCAGAAGGAGGTGTTGGATCCCCTGCAACTGGAGTTACAGATGGTTGTTAAATGCCATTCAGGTGCTGGGAATCAAACCTGGGTCCTCTGCAAGAGCAGCCAGTGTTAACTGCTAAGCCATCCCTCCAGCCGCAATGGTAATCTGATATACAAGACAATGAAAGGAACCTGTGAAATGGCATTGATGAAGAAGAGTTGAGTCTGGGTGAAAACTCAGGTTTCAAAGAAATGCACTGAATATAAAAATGACTCTTGGTGTAGTTGCTGACAACCCATGTGCAGGTCATAAGGAATTCTTCAAGTCAGGAGAGGAGTTTGGGATGATAAATGCATTTGAAAGAGAACCACTAGACAGTGATCATGAGTTAATCATACCTAATTCAGGCCCTAGTAGAAGGAGCTAGTGTGCAACCTTTCTGGGGAGGTGGGAACAAATGTCTATTTACCCCAGATAGGGTACCTACATCATTCCAAAGAAAGTCTTCCACCCAAGTCTAGACACTAAACCAGTTGAGTTTATTAGGCTTACTTATAGAACTAAGAGTAAGAGGTTACTTAGGAGCACAGTCTACTCAAGGGCAGTTGCATAAAAGGAGTTGCAAACAACTCAGCTGTTCAGTCTCTTTCCCAGCAATTGTTACTGTTGTACAACCTAGTAGAGGAGACTGTGAAGCTCTAAGAGCTTCCTAAGATTTATAACTTCTGTTTACTTCCTGAGCCTTATAAGCTTCATTTACTACCTGAATCTTAACAAGCCTCCCTCTAGGATGGAATGCTTCTATTCAGAAGAAACAGCTGCCTAACAGCTTGTCTGATTGCATAAGGTATCAAAGTTCCTTCTCACCAGCAGAGTACTAGGCAGGTTACATATCCAGGAATAAATACTTACTAATCAGGGAAGGAAACAGAAGCTAAGTTACAGATATTCCTCTTAGGAACTGTCCAAGGGCCAGGGCAAGGCTTAGTGTTAAAAGAAATTTCAAATTCAAAGCAGTAGAAGTTTAATCCTGAAGGCAACTGCCCTAGCTGAGCTAAGTCCCATCACCTAATGAATAAGGAAATACTGTTTCAGAAGCTGGGAAACTGAATCTACAGTGGCAGTTGGAAAACTTGGGTGAAAAAACAGCTTGGCTGCTGCTTGACCATTTGAAACACCCCAGAATCTTTTTTTTTTTTTCCTTTTTGCCTTTTTGAGACAGGGTCTCCTTGTAGCCCCAGCTGACCTGGAACTCACTATGTAGACCAGGCTGTCCTGGAACTCACTATGTAGACCAGGCTGTCCTGGAACTCACAAAGACCTGCCTGCCTCTGCCTCCCAAATGCTGGGATTAAAGGTGTGCGCCACCACGCCCTGCACACCCCAGAATCTTAACCATACAAAGGACTGAAAGACTCCATCTTTTCGCTCTGAAATATTTAGATGTATCCATTTCAACCAGGATTTATTGAACACCTATTAGGTACAAAGAACACGGGAATGTGGGAATGAGGAAAAATCAGCAGAAGATGAATGTGTCCTTCATCAAGTATTTCAGAATTTCAGAATGCAAGAAACAACCAATTATGTTGATAACCTAAAAGACTACAAAGGCTAATTGTTTTTAATTATCGTCCATCCACAGGACAGTTGCATATAAAATAAGTTCGGGGTATGATGGTCCCTGAAAAGTAAAAACACATGAATGAAAAATTGTTGGGTGTGAGAGGTCAACCAAAAGAAAAGAAATTTTCAGATTCTAGATTATTTCCTAAGATTCCATTTGGATGGGCATGTACAACACAATCTGTAAGAAGTCCCTGTGTAGATGGCATAGGTAAGTATACGTAACTGCAAGGATTGCCCATAAACACCAGTAGTTCCAAAGACAGACAACCGAATAGTCCATGTTGAAGAGCTAAATCTGATTTTTCTCACTCCTAACTCAATCTGGAAATCTAACCTCACACATGCTGATTTTTCTCCCGAAAATAACACTGTTGTGGAGAAAAAAAAATGAAATCACAGCAAAGCCTCATGGGTTATGTTCAAGATAATCAGCTGAATTCCTAACAGAGCCCTTCTGTTTCTTCATTAAAATAATGCTCTTTATTTGGAGTCTTTTAGTCTTTAGAGACAGATTGTGGTTTTAAAATTGAACCTAAATCACAGTATATTGGGACAAACGAAAGAAGGGGGGACTCTGTGTTGTGGTAAGGTGTCAGACCTAGTGCAAAATATAAGCAAAATAACTTCTCTATTTCCCAGGGTACGTCCATGTATCAAACATGCCTTGACGTGTACATTTAAGCACAGGCACACAAATATATACTTCTCAACCCATTCTGATCCTGCGCTGTCATGAGATTCTGATCTTTGGGTCCTTACAGAAGTCAGCAAATGACTTGTCTGTGTTATTTTTTTCCTGTCTTTGGTAACACTCTACAAAATCCTAGAGACAGTCATTCAGCTCCCTGTCCTCACATTTTCTCCTGTTAATATATTTAGTTTCCTTTCCTGATATGACCATTGCAGTTGTGTTTCCATAGCTAGCTTCAGACCTGCTAATACCCAGGATAAATCTTAAATGTTTGTCAGTACAAGCATTGGTAAGAACATAGGATTCTAAACAAAGCCCTACAGACTGTAAATATTAAGGAAAGCATAGCTCCACATATGCTAGATAGACTGTGGATGCCCTCTCACATCCTCAGTTCTTACCACATCTATGCACACTGTCCTGACTTCAGAGTATCAATACTTAAGGTGTTCTCTGAACCCTGATGTCACCCAAGTGTCAGATCAAAACTTCCAGGGTATGAATCACCCTTATGGCAATCTCCACTCAAAGAATGGCAGGACTAGGATACAAAGACTCAGGTCCTCTGACCACTGGGTAGCAGAATTCTGGGGTGTATATTGTATGCCCCCACCATGGTCTCTAGTTTCCACCACAAGTCTACATGCCAGGGACACATTTCTCATGGTACAGCTAGCTTGAAAAGGACTTTTTTTTATTGTCTGCCTTCTTCTAGCATGTTTTCCAACCAGTTAGTCAACACTTGTCCCCGACCGCTTTCCGTCTCGCCGGCAAGAACGACGCGGGAGGACAAGTCAGGATCCTTCTGCAGCAGTTTATTTCATAAGCCTCTTACATAGCATACTAAGGATGAAGACCGAAGACCGAAGACGCCGAGAAGTGGGAGAGCTGTTGCTTATATATGCCCTAAAGGTCCCATTTATGACGTATAAGAAGCGGATTGGTTGCTGGAGATCACGCCACGGGAGGAGGCGAGGGAGAGCAGGCTCTTGTGCACGCCCCTTATGGGTGCAGCAGGATGTTTACTATTAAGAAGGTCCGGATACCGGCGCCATCTTGTAATGGCGGCGGAGGCTGTGGCTCTCCACAAACACTCATGTCAGTTTTTGTATATCTTGTGATCTAACTATTCTAAGTTAGTGAATACAGGTTCCACACCCTTGTGGATTCAGTGCCACAAGACTGAACCCTGCCACCGTCCTTTCCATTTCAGAAGCCAAATCACAAGTAGGGGACCTTCAGGTTACCCATACTTCTTTCTGTCTTGCTATAAACCAGAGAATCAGAGCAGGTAAACAATGCAAGAATGCAAGACTCTCTTCTCTCTCTCTCTGTCTCTGTCTCTGTCTCTGTCTCTCTCTCTCTCTCTCTCTCTCTCTCCCTCCCTGCAGGTATATGTCAAAGTATGTGTGATACGTAAACACATACTCTTTCATTGGGTTTGATCTTTTGCTCTAATGACTCACAGGGAAAATAATTGACTTAGGTTTATCTATGTTTATAATAGAAAGGATACAATGCACGACTGACACCTAATACTCTAATCACCCACCCGGTCTTTCTCATGACCAACCCAAACATGAGGCTAGGTAGAGACAATCCACAGGCATTCTCAAGCATTATTATTAGTATCAAGTCTGATATGATCAAAAAGGGCACAGTATGAATAACAAAAGACAATGCTAAGTACTTTGATTTCAATGTTTGTTCCCTCCTCAAATCACATTGAACTTTGATTGCCAATGTAATAGTATTAAGAGAGGGACTTGGGCTGGTGAGATGGCTCAGTGGGTAAAAGCACATGCTGCACAAACTAAGTTCGATTCCCAGAACCCATGTAATATGCCAGATGTGGCAACACTCATCTATAATCCCAGCATCCTATAGCGAAATGGGAGGTGAAGACAGGAGAATTGGCCAGAAGCTAGCCTGAGGCATGCAGCACGGAGATACAACAAAGATTATGTCTCAAAAACAAAAAGAAAGGAAAAGAATCAACTTCCAAAAAGCTGTACTCTGACTTCCACACATGTCATGGTACCCATGCACCCACACCCACCCTCATACCACCCAACACACACACACACACACACACACACACACACACACACACACACAGACACACTAAATTTTTAAAGAGGTAGGGGACCTGGAGAGATGGTTAAGAACACATATTACTCTTGCAGAGGACCCAAATATGATACCAAGCACCTGAACCAGGTGGCTCACAACTGTCTTTAACTCCAGCTCCAGGAGATCCAACTCCTCCGGGCTCCTTAGGCACCTGCACTTATGTTTATGTACCCACAAGCAGGCAAGCACACATACACATAAATAAAGATTAAAAATAAATCTCTTTTTAAAAGAGTTGGGATCCTTAAAGGTATGCTGGTCTTGAGGATATGGCTCTCTCATAAATGGAGTGGAACAGTCTGGCTCTATTGCTCTTTCACTATGTGACATCCTCCACCATGTTGTGACTCAGTAAGAAGGCAGAAACCAGATAGGGCTTCTTCAGTATGAATTTCTCAGTCTCCAAAATCAGGAGACAAATTAACTTTTATTTTCTGTAATTTATCCAGTCTGTGGTAGTCTGTCATAACAGTCAAAAATAGACTAAGAAAAGCAGGCAATTCCAACAGTGTTAGGAGCACCAAGCCAGGAAGCCAGGGCAAAAACCAAATATACTAAACCATATTTCCCCTCGACTTTGCCATTCCCCAGTGGTTCCCTTTACCTCTCGGATAAGCTACTTGTATCGGATCCCATCTCAGGATTTGCAGTGACATAATGTCATAACATGTACAAGGTGTGGGTCTTCCAAGTCTATTCTAGAAAGACAGGGATGCAGATGATAGAATGTAGAGTATGCAAAGACATTCCCAGGATTACAGCAAAAATGCTTATGGGTCTATGAGGTTCCAGCAGCCCTAAATTAAAGAACATTAAAACAAAGAATGGCAACAATTCGCAAGTCTGCTGAAAAGGAGAATCATTCAGTGGGAATCTTGTAAGATGCCATAGCATTAAATGATTCACTCTTCAGATCACTTGAGAAACAACGTTTTCAGAAAGAACAAACCTGGAGGTCAAGATCAGAAAGAAGAGGAAAATGTAATGAAAAACTCTAATTAGCATTTTCCTAGATGGTATATTATAAAGGAAAAATGAAGATGTAGATTTGGGTAAAATACAAGCCAATGTTGATTAACCCTCATGTACCTTTGCTTACCTCTAATAATACCACTATCTTATTAAATGGGGCACAAGTATTCTGTTGCTGGTAATTAGGCTCAGAGTGCGTGTCACAATTGTAATAGGTTATTGATTGCCTCTTAAAGAACTTCATAGCTCCTAGGGCTTCAAATCCATTAATGAATGCTGGAGCTGATAAAGTTGAGTTTAATTACATGCTGCATGTCTTATTACACATTAAACTTGCATTTATTCTATTTTTTTTCACAACTGAAATTTTATTTTCAGCATTCACAAAATAAATGTCTGTCTTAACTGTACTTTATTTTTCAGAAACCATGGGTATCAAAGAAAACTTAATTTGGAAAAATTAGCATATTATTCCTTATGATTTACTATTTTATGTACTAGCAAAGTTGTATTTGTGCCTGACTGGGTATGATGCAAGGACTGAAATTTAATCAGGTGTTCTTAATTGCAAGGATTTTTTTTCTTTATTCCCTGAGATCCCTACTAAAGTCCCTTTCTCTTCACAAGAGGACATTATATAAAATGCCCTCCCTCCCAAATGCTGATGTATGAATGCCTAGCCAGTGATGCACTGATGAGCTTGGAGAGAAATGGAGAAGCAATCCTTTCAGCCCAGCTTACTGATTTTAACCTACTACAGAAAGTATGCCTGTTTGAAGGACACTGTCAAGGGCTCTTTAACAGGTCAGTGACTTGATGTGTATCCCCAAGTAATATATCAAACACTTACAGAGGAAAATACTACCACACATTATCATCACTCATGACGAGAGACCAGTTATTTTGAGCTCCATACCTCTAGTTTTCAATTCCCAGAACAAATTCCTTCCTTTCAGGGTTCCTGGACACACACACATACAAACACACACACACACACAGACACACACACACACATACAAACACACACACACACAGACACACACACACACACACAAAATTCTCTGACCTCTACACTAAGCACTTTTAATTTCTTGGATACATTTTTCCTCTATTTTTGCAAAGCTAGGATTTGCACGTGCTGGGCAAGCACTCTATCACAGAGCCATATCCCCTGCCCAATTAAGCACTTTTAATTTCTTTCTACCATTCATATGGAAATGAACAATGAATTATGACAGCTCCTGAAAGTCAGGTTTCCTGGGGATAGGAGTGACTTCTGCCTCTAAGCCTCCCACTGGAGATGATCACAGTTGCTAAGAGTTGGCACTTGATTTGGAAGCCTGGGAAATGCTGAGTGCATAAAAGTCTCCCTTTGTGGAGCAGTAAAGAAGGGGGCCAGGAGAAAATATCAACAGAGAAATAGGTCTAAAATATATGGAAAAAGGTGAAAACACACCATGATTTCTAAGAACTTCAGCAGTAAAATTCCAACGCCTGATTTTCACATGTTCCAGGTACCAGCATTCTGTGAGGAATATATCCTAGGGCAAAAGCAAAAAGCAAAGAACTGGAAAGCCTTAATCAGAATTTGACTACAAAAGAAAGCTATAGAGTAATCCATGGAATTAGTGTATCTGAAGGAAGAGTCTTTCAATACAAATGGTACTGGTCAGCTTGGACTATAATAACTGGACATCCACAGGGAAGACTTGGGCAGCATTCCTCCAGAGCTGTGGAGACATGGTGGCCCCCACCAATGCAAAATCATTTTAGCATTATTATCTCAGTACTCTCACTTTTTCTTAAATATGATAAGGCAAAGTAAAGTTGCAATAAACATATGTAACTGTCAGACACATGAAGAAAAGACCCAAAAAATATGAAGACTGTTATGTAAATTGAGACTCCCATTTCTTTAAAGTTCAATAAATGAAAATTTGCAATCCTTGCTATTAATATGGGTGATTAAACAAAGAACCATGTTTATCATTAACCGAAGACAAAACTAACATGTAGTTCTACCAGTGCATCAAATCGAGGGAAGTCTAACCATATCCAAACATGATATCTAGTCCCAGGTACTTTGGATTTTTAAGTCCAAGGTCGATTAAGTTCCAGGGGACTATGGAACATCTCTCAAAATGTCCTGTAACTGTGGAGAGTCATCTGTCCTCTTGTTCAGCGAGGCCATGGAGACCCCACAAGATAGACTTGAACCAGCATCCAGTCTACAAAGAAGAGGGTCAACTCAGAGGAAATATCTCATTCATGTTTCCAAGTGAAACCAGACATGGTCAAGCAGGACCTTTGTCTTATCTTCACATAGATGGAACTGTTAAAAGAAAGGAGCCAGGAGTTCCTCCCAAGCCCATGTGACCCCTGAGGAACAGATCCTCAAATGACCTTAAGTGCAAAAATAGATTTATTTGGGCCAACTGTATGGCCTTAAACATCAAAAAGGAAAGTATAACCAAAGAGTAAGTCATCAAGTAAATTTCTTTAAGGGATTACACTTCCAGACATTAGGCTTAAGTCTATATAAAAAGTTATTTAAATAATTATATCTCATTGATGACTTTGTTCCCAACCAGAAAGTTCTGCTCAGATGTAAGACTTCAAATCTTGGTCTCCAATACTGTAGTGTCCACCTGTAGCCAAGGGAGACAACCAGCTATTGTTCTAAAATGATGGATATATTTATTTTCTCCCCCTATCTAGAAGCCTTTGAGAGGGAACTGACACTGATTCTAACCACTCCAACAGCTATCAAACTACCTGAAAGCAAATCCTGAATCCATCACTCTAGAGTCCAGCCTTGAAAGACAAAGAAAAAATGAGGAGGAACCCAATAAAGGGATGCTTTTGGAAGCCCTTGTCAAGAAATTCCAATAGACTCTCATATGAACATTTGAAAATTGCCCTGTTCTGACTTTTTTCTAGTTCCCTGTCTAGAACTTTTAATGCTAATTACTCTTGCAATTACTTCTCCTTCACATCTCCTATTCATGATTCAAGGACTTTCTTTTCCCAAGAGTTATGCAATTTGGGAGTCTTTTACATAGACACACTGAAGGGGTATTCCAATCGCCTCACCCTGTGTCCCTGTTCAGCATGGAAGAAGCCAGGGCAGTCTGCATCCCTATTCCTTATTGACAATTTGGGTAACCCCTTCAGAGGATGGGGTGATAAGAATAGGAGGTAGGAATTGGCTAGGCAGTTAGGGTAAAAAGCCCCCAAAGTTTTCTTGGCTAAAACTCACAGTGTCCTTGGGCCTCTTAGCAACCTATTCCATTCCAAAGGCCAAAAATGTCAAAAATATTTGGGAGCTTTTATCTAATCCTTAAAATATTTTAGCGTTACCTCTTCAGAAGGGGGACTGTTAAAGTAGCCAAAAGCCCCATAAAAAAATAAAGAAGAAAGAGTACATGAAGTTATCAGAAAAAAAGTGATGGGGAGATATGGGAGGAGTTGGAGGGGAAGGAGTGGGCATGGATTTGATCAAAACACCTTATATGCATGTATGAAATTCTCAATAAATTATTTATTTAGAAAAACAAAAACAAACAACAACAACAAAAAAAGAACAAAAATAACTGGGCATTGTGATATGACTTCCCACATTGGATGTGCTTCCAGGAATAGGTTTGTGTACTCATGTGTGTGTATATATATATGTTAATGTGTGTGTCCACATGTGGAGTGGGGTATATGCATGTAGAGGCCAGAGGTTAATGATTTCTTGAATCACCGTCCACCTTATTTTTGAGGCAAGGCCGCTCACTGAACCTGGAACTGACCAATTTGGCCAGAACGGGATGGTCATCAAGCTGCAGGATTCCTCCTGTCCCTACCTCCCCAGTACTGGGATTACAGACAAGTGCTGCAAACCCTGGCTTTTAGCATGGGTGATAGGGATTGAACTCTGACTGAGCCATCTCCCCAGGACCAGATGATGCTTATTTAAGATAGTTCTTTTCCTAAGACTGGAGAGATGGCTCAGTGGTTAAGAGCACTGTCTGCTGTTAAAGAGGACGCAGGTTCAATGCCCAGCACCCACATGGCAGCTAACAACAATCCTTAACTTCAGTTCCAGGGGATCTGATGCCCTCTCCTCCTCTGACCTCTGTGGGCATTGCACAACATGGGTGCACCTACCTACATGCAGGCAATACACTCATACACATAGAATAAAAATAATAAAAAGGAAAAAAAGATAGCTCTTAGGTAGCTCTTTTCCTAATGAACTCTTGAACCCCATGAAATGTTGCTTTTTCTGAAAGCCTCTTTCCAGCTCATCGTTATGAAAACCCTCTGCTTGTGACACTCAGTGCACAAATAAATGCATGTTCATAGTCTCTTCTCTGCCACATCAGCCCAGGGTCTTTTTGTAAGATAATCAATGGTCCAGTTTGCTCAACTGGAATATTGTAGGGGACAGAGGTTGCTACTTGTTAACATTGGAAAAGCCCCCAAAATGGGGAAAGTGGCAACAATTGAGTTACTCAGTTACACACTGTTCATCTACCATAGTATCTACAACATAAGTTTTTTAAAAAGGGATTCAGGGGATGGAGAGTTGGCTCAGCAGTTAAGAACACTGACTGTTCTTGCAGAGGACCCGGGTTCAAATCCCAGCACCTACATGGCAGATAACAACGGTCCAAGGGATCTGACAGCATCTTCTATTTATCCTCCGGGGGCATTGCATGACATGGGTGCACTTAAATACATGCAGGGAATACATGCATACACATAAAATAAAAACAAAGTAATATTAAAAAGTGGTTCAAGCTGGACATGGTGGTGCATGCCTCTAATCCCTTGGGAGGCAGAGGCAGGCAGATCTCTATGAGATTGGTCTATATAGCAAGTTCCAGGCCAGCTGAGGCTACATGGAGACCCTGTCTCAAAAGCATCAAAATTTAAAAATCTGTGATTAAGAGAATTTTGCATCTGTAGTTAGCCACCAGGTCAATTCAGTATGTCTTTCTTTGTAATTGTGGTCGACAATTTGTTTACAATTTGAAATACACAAAGGACAAATTTAACTTCAGTTTTCCCATTGTTTTATTAATAAAAAGAAAAATATGAAAAAAGTACACAGTGGGACTGGAGAGATGGCTCAGCGGTTAAGAACACTGACTGTTCTTGTAGAAGACACGGGTTCAAATCCCAGCACCATATGGCATCTAACAACTGCCTGTAACTCCAGTTCCAGGGGATCTGACAGTCTCTTCTGTCCTCTGCAGGCATTGCATGACACAGGTGCACTTACCTACATGCAGGCAATACACACATACACAAAAAATAAAAACAATAAATAAAATATTTAAAAAGAAAAAAAAGTACACAATGCATATCTCCTTTATTAACACCTGTTCCCTACTATTCTTCTCTTTCAGTTTTTTTTTTTTCCTTTGCTTGCCTGGTTACTTTTCATTATCCTGGTTCTTGTAGCTGTGTCTGGATACATAATCACTGATCAGGATTTGGTGCTAGGATCCACATATGAGGGAGAACACATATCATTATTTTTTTTCTGAGTTGGTGTTACTTCACTTAGTATAACAGTTTCTAGTTCCATCCATTTACCTGCAAATTTCATGATTTCATCTTTCTTTACTGCTGAGTAAAACTCCATTGTATATATGAACCACATTTTCATTATCCACGTGTCAGCTGAGGGACACTTAGGTTGCTTCCATCTCTTAGGTATTGTGAAAAGAGCAGGAACAAACATGAATTTACAAGTGTCTCTGCAATAGGATGAGCTATTTGGGTATATACGAAGGAGTGGTATAACTGGGTTAGATGGTAGGTTCATTTGTAGTTTGTAAGAATTCTCCACACTGCTTTCCCTAGGGGTTGAACCAGTTTTCAGGCCCACCAGCAGTGGATATGTGTTCCCCTTTCTCCATATCCTCTCCAACATTTGGTATCATATGTTTTCTTGATCTTAGCCAGTCTGACTGGGGTAAGGTGAGACCTTAAAGTGGTTTTAATTTGCATTTCCTT
>NW_008356458.1:2157493-2157736 GCF_000622305.1 Nannospalax galili
TGAAGCTTCTTAGTTTAATGAGGTCCCATTTGTTGATTCTTGACCTTGTTTTCTGAACAATTGATGTCCGGTTTAGAAAATCATTTCCTACACCTATATCTTGTAAGTTATTGTTAATGTTTTCTTCTAACAGTTTCAGAGGTTCAGGCTTCACATTGAGGTCTCTGATCCACTTGGAGTTGACTTTTGTGGGAGGTGAAAGATAGGGGTTTAGTTTCATTCTTCTACAGGTGGAGATCCAGT
>NW_008356458.1:2157808-2163796 GCF_000622305.1 Nannospalax galili
TGGTAATGTAATCCCCTCAGCATTGCTCTTAGTGGTCAGGGTTGCTTTGGCTATCCAAGGTCCTTTGTACTTCTGTATGAATCTTAGGATGGTTTTCTCCAATTCTGTGAAGAATGTCATGGGGATTTTCACTGGCATTGCATTGAATCTATAAATGGCTTTTGGTAGAATGGTCATTTTCACAATATTAAATCTTCCAAACCATGAGCATGGGAGGTCGTTCCATCTTCTGGTGTCTTCCTCAATCTCTTTCTTTAAAGATTTAAAATTTTCACTGTAGATGTTTTTAATGTCTTTGGTCAGGTTTATTCGGAGATTTTTTTTTTCTTTTGCAGCTATCGTGAAGGGGAGTGCTTCCATGTACTCTTTCTCTGATTGCTTGTTATTGGTATACAGAAAGGGTACAGATTTTTGTAGATTAATTTTTGTAACCTGCCACTTTACTGAACATGTTAATCATTTCTAGGCATTTTCTGGTAGAATTTTTGGCATCTCTTAGATATAATACCATATCATCTTCTTTAAAGGTTAAAAACTCATTAAATTTTATATCTTACAGGGTTTATACTGAGTTCAATATTGTATAACTATTAATTCAACTGTGAACCTAAAAATTTACAGCCACTTTTGAAAGAGATGTATCTTTGCTCTGGAAATTGTTACTGAATATGCTAAAGCTGTAATGAAATGCTTCGTCTAACCATGTGGTTATTAAATTAAAAAAAAAAAGATGAAAAAAAATTACGCAGTGCAAACCAGGCATGTTGGTCTAAACCTGTTGGTCTTCTATTACTTGGGAGCCTGAGGTAAGAGGATCATGAGCTAGAGGCCAGCCTGGGATACATAGGGAGAATGTGTCTCTAATTAAAGTTTTAAAAGTGAAATTTAGGAAAATCACAATACATAAATGTTTATGCATTATATTATAACTCTGAAATACACAGTTTTAGGTAGAAAGAGAACAAGAAAGTAAAAGGAAGTCTGATAAAAACCCCAGCAGTAACGTGATTCTGCAAACAAGTCTTCTGGACAAGAATACCTTATCAGAACAATACAGGCCCTAAGTCCTTTACAAACAACCTGCCCAACCCCATGACTCTGTTTCCACAGAGAATCTACTTACATTCCCATGCTGCTTTACCCACATGGCTGCTGCCAATTCCTCCAACCAAACAGCAAAAGGTCTGAGGTCCCTTAGGTCCAGGCCTTTCCTACCTTTGCTCCCAACTTGCTCTCTGTTCTTCCCTCTCCGGTTAACAATTTCTTCTACAAAATCTTCCACCAACTGTGCCCCCCCCACCAACCAGGCTCCCTCTCCAACCTGGAACCAGATGATGGACCTTCTCCCAAATGATACATCCTTCCCAGCCTCCTTCCCCTAACCCCACTCCAACCTCCATTCACACTCGCTTCCCCCCCAGTCCCCTTCTTTAAATTGTTCACATTTCATCTCTCCCGCTAACTCCCTCATACCCCCTAGCCCTTCCAAAATATACCCACCTCTACTGCCTAATTCTAGCCACAATCCAACCTCCCCTCACATACCCCAATATTTGCCCCTCTCTCCAAACATTTTGTCTCTCATTTCCCTTATTGAGGGACCCCAAAACTGATCTACATTCCATCAGAGGAGTCAACTGATGGGAGCAAAGTACTGGTACAGACCCACTGAATCCAGCCATCTGGTGCTGATTCCTCAGGTCAATTGAGGTGAGTTCTTTTCTGCTGCTCTCTCAGATTGCCCTTGGTTAGGTCAACAGTCAATTTGTTTGTTTTGAGCTGGTTGTTTAGGGATCCTATTTGGTAGATAACTTTTTGGTTTTTGTTTGCTTTCAAAGTATTTGGTTTATTAAGGTGTATATTTTGTATGTTTGCTTTCAAAGTATTTTGGTTTCAACATTCAGTTAGGTTTTGGTTGCTTTTAGACCTCTGAAGGCATGTTTGATTCTGACCACTGTGTTAAAACTTGCTAGCAGCAATTGTTTTTTTTTTTCTTTTTCTCTGAACACTTCTCCCATAGCTAATCTAAGGAATGGAGAAAGGTTTCAGCTTGTTGTAAATTTGAATAGTATGTTAATTCAACTTACACATCTTTAAAAATGTAAAAATCTAACATTCAATAGAGAATGTTTACTCTCTCTAATTGACTTATTTTGTATGCTTAACTAGAAATCCTAGGCAGTGAAATTTAAAAGCATCAAATAGTCTATTAATTAAAACTTAAAATCATCTAAAAATCATATGCTTGATAACTTACAGTAATAATAACTCTTCAAAAATACTACATGTGAGTTAAAGGAAATATTCAAGTTAAGAAATTGATTTAAAATTTTCAGAAGTTTTTCAGAACTAAAGGTAAATCCTGAAGTGAGTCTTCCTGTTATCATCTCCTTCTCTGACCTTGCCCTTCATTCTTTATCTCCCAACCAAGCTAAAGTCTATATGCAAACAGATTATGGCCTGTTTTAAGATAAAACTTCGAAAAGCAGAGAGTCCATGCTATATTAAAAATTTCCATTTATAAGGGCCACTATCCTTTGGGAAGCACTACTTACATTTGGATATAACTCACTTTTTTTCCTTGAGCAGCTCTTTTGCTTGTAACTCACTCTTAAACCTACATTAAAATGTCTTTATTGTACTAGCTAGCCCTAAAATACCTTTCAGCAGCTGAAGCCGCAAATCTTGATTTGGCTTGAGTCAAGGTCACTAAAACTTATAACTCCTCAAGCTCCCAAGGATGACCACACAGCTGCTATGTCTCAGTCACTGCTGAAGTTTCTGGGTGCTCCTGCTGAGATCTATCTTGAAGAAATGTTGGTGCTCTTAGCTTTACCTGCTAAACATGACCTGCAGGTTACTTCCAGTTCCTTTGCTTCTGTTTTTGTGGCCAGAGACCCACTTATGGCATGTATTAGTTGAAAGCTGACTTGATGTGTGCTCTAAAATTACACCGAGACCTTGGAAAAAGAAAAAAGGAAAAAAAAATTCCCTAGATTCATCCATACTCCAGAACCTGGGTCAGATGCAACAGTACATGGCTTTTCTGGAGCACATCACAAGAGTTGACGCCCTTCTCCCCCAATGGCCTAAGTCAGTCTCTTGCCTCCAAGAGAGCAACCTGAAACAAAATCAGGTAACTCTTTCATTCTGGATCCAAAGCAGCATGTTCAGAATAGTTGCTTTCATTCTTTATTCTTAACCTGAAGTCTTAAAATGTTTCAATTTACTGTCCTTCCCGTTGTCTCTGATTTATGGATTGCTAATAACTTAGACAAAGGGAATTCTGCTGGGTTCATATGTAAGGGCATCTCCCCCTCAGTTACTTAGCTCTTCTAAAGAGAAAGAGATACTACTTTAAGTCTACATGGAAAACCACCTTTTGTTTCTTTAGGCCATTAGGCCTTCCTCACATCTTAAAGAGATAGACACAAACTTCCTAAATTACCCCACTCTGGGTGCATCCAGATTTCACATTAATTGTGACATGTATATCTATGATAATTATTTTCATGTGTTGTTTGTGTCAAAACAATTTTTTAATAAACTGTGGCCATTTCAATTTTTAAAAATATTTTATCAGCATTGCTTTCTTTAAGAAGTAACATTGTTTACACTGAAAGACTTTGTAGGTTAGAGAATTGGGAAAGGGCATGAATGGCAAACTTACATTATGGGAACAATGACAAATTTCACATTATTGTTGAAGTTTGGTAGTATAGTTTTGTCATTAAACAATATTTGAAAGTTATAGTAGACAGAATTTCAATTTATATTCTAAGATGCAATTGCATATTTTTAGTTTGAGGGTGATATTAGATTAGTTATTACAGTATTTTCCATTTCTTTTTTCCCACACTGTGAATTTTATCTCGAGACATTCAATTAGGGCATAGGTGAAGGCATACAGGGATTGTAGAAGAATAATAGAAAAATAATGGAAAATCTCTTGGTGCCTGGTAATGGGAGAGGTCCAACCTCATGGCCTGGATACCCAGGACCATGTGTGGAGTGAAGACCACAGCTGGGCCTCAGGGGAGACCAGAGGTCCATTACAGAGAATCAGTCCTCCCAAGACCAGAGGTCATCAACCTTGTCCCCAGCATAAGAGGCAAAACTTCGGTGATATAAAACCTGGGACTTCAGGGGAGGGGGCTCTGGGGAAATTTAGTAACTTGGAGAAGACTGAAACAGTTACCTAACATCAGGAAGTCCTCCATGCTTTACTCTGCTCCACCATCAGCCTACTACCAGAGAAATGTGAAAATGTGGCTCACAGTAGGGATCCAAAACTTCAAGCTCATGTGAAGGGACTACAGCTCCAGCTCACAGGAAGGAACCATGGTTTCAGGTTCATGGATTGGGAGCACAGCTCCAGGTTCACAGAAGAGTGCCATAGCTCCTGGTTTATGGGAAAGGACCATGACTCCAGGTTCATGGGAGGGACCACAGCTCTGGGTTCACAAGAAGGGACCAAAACTCCAGGTTCATTAGAGGGGACCACAAGTTCACATTGGTAGGAGGGGTTCACAGCTCCATCAGAGGAGGGGGCAACTCTGGCTCGAAGGAGGGGATCACAGGTCTAGCTCTCAGGAGAGGACCACTGCTCTGGGTTCATGGGAAAAGACCAAAACTCCAGGTTCATGGGAAGGATCTGCTCCAGGTTTATGGGAGGGGACCACAGTTTCAACTCACATGAGGGGATCACAACTCTGACACTTGGGAGGATACCACAGCTCCAGCCCTCTGGAGGGGAACCACAGCTCCAGGTTTATAGGACAGAGTCACTCTTTTAGCTCACAGGAGGTGACCACAGCTCTAGTTCATAGGAGGAGGCCCCCACTTCAAGCTCCCAAGAGGGAAGCTCAGGTACAGATTCACAGGATGGGAATCACAGCTCCATTTTCATGGATGGCAATGACAGTCCTGTGCTCATAGTGGGCACAACAGCCCTGGTTCACCGGTGACAGGCACAACTCCAGCTCGTGAGAGGGGGAACACAGCTCCAGGCTTATGGGAAACAATCAAAGTTCCAGTCTCATGGGAGACAGCCACCATTCCAGGCTGATGGAAGGAAACACAGCTCCAGGTTCATGAGAGACAACAAAAGTTCCAGGTTCACAGGACAGGAACACAGCTCCAGGTTCATAGGAGGTGAACACAGTTTCAAGCTCATGGGAGAGGGTCACTATTTCAATTACACTGGTTCAGATTAATTCCCTTTCCTGTCTCTGTTGCTCTGTTCACATGATTATACTTGTGTTTTAAGGTAGATCTTTTTGGCTTCTGTACAGCAAAGGCAGTAGTTACTTGCTGGCTTGAATTTCTCACTTGAGGGTTATCAATATTGGAGACAATCATCTTTTGCTTTTGTTCAAGAAGACAGATGATAAAGTCTTTTGTTGCTGTTGTTTTCTGTGATCAAGGTTCTTATTGTTGTGGTTTTGTTTGATTGTTTTTTGTTTTTGTTTTGTTTTGTTTTTAATTTCAGCCTCCACATCTTCCTCCTGGGCCAGGGGATCAAGTGAGGCACCTTACATGGTGTTCTGTTAACAGTTGCCACCTCTGCCATCTTGGCTCTTCAGCCATTTTCTTTCTTAATTCCCAAGTCAATTTTTTGCTTGCCACCTGGATAATGATGATGGCTGGCCAGCCACAGATGTGTGAAGCAGTGGCCACCTGTAGGCCCAGCCCCTGGTAAGATTGGTGCACTTGGGTGTTGCACAATGGGATGTCCACAATCTTACCCAGAGTTGTGTTTTGCTTAGGGTCAAAACCTTGGCAACCTTAGCTCGTCAGCCATTTCTTTCTTAATTTCCAAGTTATTTCTTGCCTGCAAGCCAGCTTATAGCCTTATGTTTATTAAGTGTTTCACAAAACCTTTAAATGCTAATTTTTCATACAAAATAGCATTTATTAAAATCATAAGATTGATATTTCATTACACTATAAAATTTAATTTTATATATATAGATTTTAATTAAGATT
>NW_008356458.1:2164247-2172478 GCF_000622305.1 Nannospalax galili
AATAGTAATTTACTTGGGTTCAAACTGGCTTATAAGTAAGCACTAATGTAAACTGGAGTTAATTACCCAAACTTTCCTTTGACTTAAATACTCAAATATTAAGGGAAAAGATCCAAATTCCAACATACTAAGTTAGCTTGGCCACAAGTACAGTATGCCAGTTGAAAATATTAAATCAATGTGACTACTTTAGAGAAACAAGTAGGGGCAACTAATGGTCCTAGATCTTTTTGAAAGAATTAGCATGAGTTCCTCAGTTTAAGTATTTAAAAAGAACATTTTTAGTTTTTGTTTTTGTTTTTTTTTTAAACACAAGATATACTAAATTACACAGTTCTGGTTAAGATGTTATTTCCTTGATCCTTGTCTCAATTCTGGCTCTGCAACATGGTTCCTCTTGTGTGAGGATTTATGTGTGTGTGTGTGTGTCTGTCTGTCTGCCTGTGTCTGTGTCTGTGTGTCTGTGTCTGTGTCTGTATGTGTGTCTGTGTCTGTGTGTGTGTGTGTGTGTGTGTGTGTGTGTGTATAGTATTTTAAGGCTACTACTGTCTCTTTAAATCCAACAAATAGGTTTATCAAAGTCCCTGTTTTTGCCAAGCCTATGTAAAAACAGCTCTAAACATTTTTTAAAATTATTCACCTAAAAAACCTACTTCAAGGAGTACAAATACATCTTAAAGTTTATAGATAATACCAGTGTGTTACATTATAACAATATATTTATAATTATTCATCTCTGCACTTTGAATTTTAAAGAAAATAACAGTTTAGCTAAATACTTAAGTGATTAACATACAAAGGTTATTGAGTGGCTCAAAACAATAAGTAAAAAATGTCAAAATTTTATCCTCTGAATGCCTCAAACCCTAATGAGAAGTGAATTTTTTAACAAAAATAATTTCAAAGTGCTTGTTATACTGACTTAAATCTTTAAAAAATAGTTTGTTTTACTTGTAATTAATTACTGTTGGATATTCAAGATGCCATATATATTTTTTCTATGTTTTAAATGTAGGCCTGGATTTTCATTTAAATTATCTCAGTAAAGTGTTGTCTATTTTTTATGAAACAATGAAGGTGAAGAAAATAATGGAGATTAAAAGGTTATAGGTATGAGATATATTTTTGACAAAAGAGGGTTTTTTTTTTTTTTTTTTTTTTTTTTTTTTTTTTTTATTTGAGACAGAGTCTCCCTGTAGCCTGAGCTGTCCAGGAACTCACTATGTAGACCAGGCTGGCCCTGAACTCACAGAGATCCACCTGCCTCCCAACTGCTGGGACTACAGGCGTGTGCCACCACACCCAGCAAGAAAGGAAGTCTTTTGAAAGATGCTTTTGGATTCAAAAGGACTATGTATTGGTAGAATAAAGACTGTTCCAAAATACAAATGATTAAAATAATGCTAAAAGGGTAAAGTATTTTAAATTTTTTTAATTAAATTTGAAAAATACGACTATAACTGTTCATTATAACATAAAGGTTATTAAATTTTTAAGGTAAAAATTCAAAACCTTGAGATAAAATTAGTGGTTTAGGCTCTGTTTACAGCAACAGGAAAAAAGGTTTCTTAAGTATTAATTGGCTTAAAAAAACTTTTAAATATAATTACTAAAATTCAGAATTAATTGCAGAATCTTTCTCAAAAGGAAAAAAAAAAAAAAACCTACATGATTTCATCAACTAAAAGAAGGCCACCACATCAAACACTCCATTGAACTGGAGGAAAAAGACTGTATTCAGGTACTTCCAACCTGATCCTGTACAACAAAATTCAAGGAGATGAACTTTGAGATTCGCATGTGCCCACTTCTTCTGAGAACTCATCTATGTGTGCTTCAAAGAAGCTGGATGAGACTCATCTTCAACTGTTTGATAATCCATTACTCTCAAGTAATTGAGCATTTCTAATTATATACTTGTAATATCTCCTGATATTTAACATTTCACTTGGTTTATTCCTAAATGATAAAATAATACTAATTTTGGTTTAAATTAAGTTATAAGTGATAGTATTTCCTTTCATAAATCATGTGTTTCGTTATGATTATTTGCTTACCCAGAAACCCTACCTTACTTAAAAATAGTTTTCATGGTTTAAAGATTCAAGCATTTACACTCTTTGTAAAGATATATATGTATTTTTCCAATTATTCAGTATAATTTGATAAAAAGCCCAGTTTTCAAACTTGTCTATACGTAACATATGTATGTTACTATTTATATGTATGTTAAGTTAATCCAACCAGTTAGTCTACAAGGTCCTAACATATGCTGAAATATTTAACAAAGTGCAATTCTATGTCCTCTAGAAAGAGATACCCAAAGATTTGGGTTAACACTTTTTATCAAAATTATACAAAGAACATCAGTCTCTAATAATATTATTCATAATAGTTTATACTTTAAGTACTGATGTTCCTTAATTAAATGAGTATCTAAGATGCTCTGTATAGCACAATTATCTGGTACTAAAAAATAATAATATTTAAGCAATATCTATATTTTACTAATAAAAAAATAGGTAATACTGCAATGACTCCTTTTAGAGTCATTTCCATTTCTAATAATTAAAAATAAATAGAAATATTTGGTTATTCCTACAAGGCCTATAAAATTCCAGGTTTCTTTTAACAAGCTTGATCTCTTGTTTCTATCAGTGTCATTAAAATTTGATATGTAAATGAAGACATTTTTAAGGAAAGTTTAAAGAATACTATATTGCTATGTAATTTCTTCTATAATGTTTTGCATTTACTTTTCCAAACTAAATCCTATTCCTAAGCTAAATTCCTGTTCCTAAGCAATGTTCTTGATTGCTTTTAATTTTATGTGTATAATCCTACTATATGTCACATGTAAATGTTGTCAGATACAGAAGCCAAAAAAAGTCAGATCAGAATCATGATGGCTGATAGTTTTGATATGATCCAGGAGTTTCTTCCTTATTGGCCCTACCAGCTAGCTATTTCTCTCTACTGAAGACTGCTATCTCACCAACAACTGAGCCTTCTTTACATTAGACTCTAGGAATGGCCTTCCTAGCAACATGGGAATGAATAACATGTGGCACCCGCATACACAAAATGTAATGCTTGGCCAGAGAACTATGAACAAAATCTCCCAGGAAAAACTGAATCTTAAAACCGAACATTCTACACAGGGCATGGTGGAACATGCCTTTAATCCTATCACTCAGGAGGCAGAGCTAGGCAAATCTTTGATCCAGGCCAGCCTAGTCTACATAGCGAGTTCCAAGTGGGCTGGGAGACCCTGTCCAGAAAAAAAAAAAAAAAAAAAAAAAAAAAACCTGAACATGCTACAAAGGCTGATCCAAACTGATTAGATTTTCAGTGATTGTGGAGAGCTTGGAATGTTACAGGTCCAGAGTTTAATTACCATTTATCTTGGGCCATCTTTAGCCCCCTAAATAGCCACTCATTGCCCATCTCTGTTTCTGAAGGCTTTAGGTTTGCTTACTGCCCAGCAGTGAAGAACTTGCTTATTTGGGGGGAGAGGGGAATGTTGTTACTATGCCAATCAATGTGGTAAGGACACTTTAAAACAGCTCAGGGCATGCCTAAACCAATGGCAAAAGGGCCTGGAAATAGGAAATGGGTTCTAGAGACACAACTGGGAAATTGGTCATGGTTGACCCCATTACTAGACCCTCTCACCTTCCTTATAGTACCCCTCTTGTTTGGCCCTTGCCTAATCAATATTTTCCAAAGATTCTTACAGAATCACATGATGGGAATAATCCAAGTGACTGCCCAAGCTACCACCCAGGACCAAATCAAGACTGTGTTCCTGCTCCATGCTATCAGAGGACTCCCTTATACCCTCAAACCTCCTGTCACTTCACCCCACCTCTGATGCCCTATCTCAGCAGGAAGCCAATGGAATGATCTATGGCCTCACCCCAGTTTATTCCTCTTCAGGGTCTGGAATAAAGGGGATGTCTTATAAAAACTTCCAATCATAGCATACTTAAATTCCCCCACTGCTTGACACATGTGGCTGCTTGCCAGTTCCCACAGGTCGGCTAGCCACCCCTCATTTTTTATAATAAAGGTCAATCTGGATTGTTGAGGTTGGTTGCTTTCTTTTCTGCCTGCAACTCCTATTCCTAACAGAAAGCAGTTTCTTTGGTTCAATGGCAGAATTTTATGGTTTTGTTTTATTGAAGGGATTTTTACAATGAAAAATATTTTTTATAATTTTCAGTTGATTTAATGCTGATTTGTTTGAACTCTAAACAATATCTTACTTTCTAAAACATTGTGGAGAGAAAATTTTCTTCTCTGAATTCTTTTACTTATTTCCCATGAAGCTTGTGTATTATATATCATTTTAATGACACAGTTCTTCCTCCCTCTTCCCCATCTTCCTTGGGTCCTAACTGTCTAGACTCTACCCTCCTGGAGGATAGGCATTATGTTTTTTATCACTTGAGGGCCTCCTTCATTGTCTTATAATCTTGCTGCCAAACTGCCTCCACCCAGCCCTTCATAGTCCTACCTGGGGACCCTTATACTCCATGATCCAGAAAGCTGCAATTCGCCTCTGCCTAATCCTGCCATTCTGTGAAATTTAGACCTTCTCTGGAGTACAGAGACATTCTCATGGAAATGGCTGGGCCATTCTTTCTCCATAATCTCCTCCTTTAAAAGTCTTTATGGGCCTCAAGACAGCCATCATGATCACAGTCTCTGTAAATCAGTCAGGCGGAGATGTGCAGAGGGGAGGCTGCACACCAGCAGAGCAGCAATTCACTTTTGTTCTGTTCTTCCCAGAAGCAAGAGGCACATTGAGTTTCCAGGCAGGGAGACGAAAAGCAAAAGCAAGATGCAACATGGAGAGAGAGCAGCAGGTCTGAAGGAAGAAACAGACTGCCATGTCTAAGCCAAGGCCAAAGGTAAGTTCAGGCTAACAAAGTTCTGGAAGTGAATCTGATGCTTCAAAGGATGCAACTGAAATTTCACAAATCCTTCCAAATACCTGTTTTAAAGAGAATGGATACTGGCCAGAGCAAAGATATTTCTTCTACCTCCTACCCTGAAGGGTCTTCCCTCTTTGGGGTCTAAGAACTGCAGTCAGAGTTGACAAATTCTAAAGATTTAATTATTTCAAATGACAGAGAAGGAAGGAATCTAAAGAAGAGACAATCTGAAGAGATATTTGCAGAAAGAGGAATCTTGCAACCTTTGCATTGACCCTGTTCTGAGAAGGGAGAAGAAATCTGCAAGAGTTGCTCAATGCAATGCAAAACATTGATGCTCCTTACAGCCTCAAGTCTAAAAACATGCTTTATAACTTTTCTTTCCTTTGTTTTATTTCTTCACCTCATGTCTGACTGTGTTCTCCTTGGCTATGTGTGAAAACTTAATGCTGGAACAAAAGGCCCATTTGTCATGCTGGAGACTGAGCTCATACCGGGTATAATGGAATTCTGGCCTGGCTAACTCTCATCATTTGTTGAGACATTTCATCACTTTATTCTCTCACCATTCAATCCTTCTAATCGACATGACCCCCTCGTGGCACCTTCACAACGTTATGTAATTAATATGTTGAAACAGATCTTTCTTCCACTACCCTGCCCTTGTAATTTCCTAAAAAGCTTCTGGCTTATTCCTCAATCTTCACTGAATTAACACACTCTGAAAGCAAAGTCATAAGCAGAGAACAGAAACAATTAATGATAATGTGCTCAAGTACATGAGAGAACAGAGAGGGGGACTGCACTCTATTATGTGACTGAATTTCATGCATAATATCACAGCATTAATGTGTTGTTAAAATTTTTCTAAACCTAAATCCTTCATAAAATTGAATTTCTAATGCAACATTGTACTTTCCTCTAATTACATAATACTTTTGGAGGTATAACGTGGAGGTATTTGCTTTTATATTTTCTTATCTCTTGTGGCAAATATAAAGAAGGACACAATGGTAAGAATGGGTCTCATCTAGAATGGTCTGTCTACTCTCTGGATGCCCTCTGCCTCACTCCTTCCACCTCACTCAATGCCTCACCCAGTTCCTCCACCACCACCAGGAAGCTTTACCTATATTTTAACTTGAAAAGCTCAGGTTTGCTCCCTCTGTGGATGTACTGCATTCACTGTTCCTACTGCTTAGGGCCAGGGACGCTGAGTACCTGGTGGGAGACAAAGAGAAGCCGGAGAAAGAATGCTCCTGAAAGATCTCACAGGGAAGTTAGGTAACTATTCAGAGAGCAGGATTGAAGATCACAGAGGATAGACTCCTTATAATCAGTAGTTTATAACACTAGGAGGTGAAACTTCAAGAATTTGATTACTGGCCAAAAGAATTAGCAGTTCTAAGAATACTATGACCATCACCTTCTAATACAGAAAACTGAACAATATGCCTCTTAGTTACCACCAGAAAATATATGAGTGCCTATGTTCATCAGCCTTCTGTTAATGCGACAAAATATGTAAGGCAGGGAGTAAATATAAAAATGGTTTATTTTGACTCACAGTTTTTGAATGTCCAGTCCATGATAGATTGTTCCCATTGCTTCGAAGCATATTATGAGGCAGCAGATCATGGTGAAGCACATGATGGAGCAAAATCATTTATATCATGGCTAGGAAGCAAATGAGAGGAAAGACTGAGCTTTTACTATCCCACTCAAGAGGCAGTGAGGAGGTTCTTCAAGAGTACACTCTCACACCCAAAGTCCTGAAGACCTCTTTCTTGGCCTCACCTACTCAGGGTTCAATCACTCTCAGCAGTCCATGGTCTGGTGACCAAGCAAGGAAGGCAGAGGCCTTTGAAGGACATCTAAGGTCTAATCTATAGTAGCGCATAGAGAGAAATATGATAGAAGCAAGTCACTGGGTAGGTTCCTTGCAAAATGACTTTGCCTGGGAATTTTTGCATATGATCTTCCTAAAGCCACAGGTCAGGAGGCAGACTCACCTGCCCTGACATTGGTAGCTCATAATGGAGCCTCGTAGCTTATTTTGTGATTGGTTTGCATATGGTCATGTTTTGTTTTTCCAGTCGCAGGATGAATCACTTAAATTCTGGACTCATATGTGTTTTGGTATTTGTACAAATAGGAAAATAGGAGGGCAGAAATTCACACTGAGACTGCTCTTGCTTCTTGTGTGCATATGAGTCTATTATTGCCATTTCCTATTCATCCCCCACATCCAAGATAAAGAATCCACCTCTCTTCTTTACCTGTACAAATTCAGTATCTATATCTTCTTCAAATGATGTTTAAGTCATTTCAAGTGCTTCAAACTTAAACTCTCAAAACCTTCACTGAAACTTTATTATGTTATGTGTTATATGTCATTTTCCCTGCCAATATCTACATGACCGATTGCATTTGATTGGTATACTCTTTGGAGACAGTTTTATTTGTTTCTTCTCATGGTCCTTGCTCAATGCCTGTGAAAATGAACTGGACACATGAGTTTGTATCAGGTTCTGCTATGTAAAAAAACCACCCCCCAAAACTCAGTACATTAAAGCAACACCTTGAGCTATATCACTCAGGATTTTTAGACCAGCCACTTGGACTGGGACCAGCTGGGGCAGTTCTTACTCAAGCCTTGGCAGGCAGATGCAAGTCATGTTGCCAACTGTACACCTAGAGTGGGTGGGCTATTGGCAGGGATGGTTTGGGCCACTAGGCCACATGTCCCTCATTATCCAGCAAACTGAATATTATTCATATGACAGCTGCCAAGATTCTGAGACAACAAGTGGTTATGCTAATACCCTTGAGAACTAGGTTTGGAAATAGCATACTAATGCTTTTGCCATGTTGTATCTTTTTATAATAAATTTTCAGGTTAGAAGACAAAGTAATGTGTTTCCTCACTGCATCTTCACACACACTGTACATTGTTCTCATTCACTCCCCTCACCCACATCCTCTTCCACACTTCAGTTGATTCCATTTCCACCCCAGTTGGTGCCCACTGCTACCTACTTTTGTACTGCATGTAATGAATATTCTTTCTCATTCTCATCTCCTTTAAGATCTCTTAGTTCCTTCCATGATACCCTTTCAAGTTTCATGGCCTATAAGAAGACATATATAAAAGATGAGTACACACACACATGAGATAAGACATGAGGCTTTTATCTTTCTGAGTCTGGTGATTTTGCTTAGCATAATGAGGTCTAGTTGAATCCATTTTCCTATAAGTGCCATGATTTCAACTTTTTTTAAAGCAGCAAA